>NW_017137498.1:749925-756156 GCF_001652005.2 Ceratina calcarata | reverse complement strand
ACATTAATCTTACATTTTTTTTCATCAATATTTTGCTACCATTTTAGGGTAAAGAGCGACAGACTATTGTAAGTATCGCAATCTTAGAACGCACCTGACCATGCAGTGAGCGGCTGATAAAACGAATCTCGGCGCTATGTAAGTACCTCCGCAGATATGACTAAAGTGTCGGCGTTGGACCGAGACCTACGAGAAATTGACATTGAAAATTCGGTTTCGTCATCAGCGAACCTCTATATCTTACCGATACGACTAGGATACTCGCGAGGATCACTCTAATCACGCCTTCCTAGAATCTTGCTATTCTAACTTATACGAATATATAATATTTCTGGAATCAGTTTAAAGAATCTTTCTACAGGATAATTCGAAAAGAGGAACGAACATTTACAGAGATAATACAAAAACTGAATAATGAAATGTTCTATTATCATTTATATAAATATTAATCTCGAAGAAAATAGATTGAAAAATTAACGGTTATCTCAAGTCACTTGTGGTTTGTCATAAAAACATTAAGTATCAACTTTTTACTCTGTTGCAAATTTGACATCATTCAGGATAAAATTAGAACAATATTGGATTTTAACACTTGTTTTAATCTATGTCAACATCCTCTTTATTAAATTATTCTGCTGCTTATTATCTTTATAAAATGATCCCTCCTCGCCTCTGTCATTTATTGATTCAATCAATTCCATTAGTAGGACACTGTTCTCTATTACTCCCTCTAATTCTAGTAAAATAATTCGTGAGGAATTGTCTTCGTTCCCTATAATTACTGAGACATCTTAGGAATGATACAGTTAAATTGACATTGTCGCGTCGCCACTTCTACGTACTGCTATAGTATTTCTTTCTTCCCTCTCTCGAAGACGATTAGAGTGACTCGCGTATCCGTGATAGTTTTTAAAGATAATATTTAGGAAACGTCACGGGCGCATTTCACCTACGACGAACGGGTAGTTTCTTATGTCAGTGATTTTCCCGCCGACTACCCTCACGGCTACTTTCTTCGTCGGATGGTCCACAGCTGTTTCATCCTCGCTCGATGGAATATCGTCCGTAGCTATGACGAGTGCTTGAAAGTAGCACATCAGCGCGAACAAGAACAACATTTTGATCATTTGTCCGTCCACTGGTGTGAATATACGGCCTTTCCCGCGACACAGCCACCTTTTGTTTTTCATTCTGCGGTAAACGGAACGGATTCTATAGGGTGTTTCCATTCGAATGATTTCGAGCGTTCTGTTTTTGGTCCAGTGCAGAAGTATTTTTGGTTGATTTTGAATGATATTAAACTGACATTATAATACAAGCGTTTATATTTCATGTTCTTCATTTCCCTGTTTTCTATCATTTCTTTTTATAAACAGGTGTATTCCTGACCTGTTTCGTAGAAACTGGTCAGATCGAGGTTGATCGTCCAGATTGAAATCACTATTTTTATATTTTTTCCCACTATATATGTATGTAATACACGTAAATTATTTCCAGTTGAAATTGAAAGGGTTGCATTATCATAAAAATCATCAATTCTTAATTCGTAAATTACTCATCATACCACACGAGCTTAAAGTTTCATTGACGTCAGATATGACCCACTGAAGGTTTTATATTTGAAGAAAATAAGTGAAGACATGATTACACTTCGAAACCATTTGAATCATCTTATGACGCGTTGTTCACCGGATTCCGGAAGTTTTATTGAAAACTCAAGTTTGTGCCAACTCACGGTGTATAGTGGGTGAGCTGGGTCGCGTTTGTCAGCGTCTCCATTGTATCGGCATTGTGTCGTGGCTATTATCGCGCGCCTCTCGAGAACAGGGACAATCGAGTAGCCGTGAGGCTCGAAAAGATTAACTCTTTACGTGTAATTATAACGCTACAATATGTTACACGATATGCACGTCGAAAGTATCACCGGCTAAAAAACTCTTACCACTTTAATAGATACATCACTCTTTCTCTCTCTCTCTCTCTTTCTCTTTCTCTTTCTCTCTCTCGCCCACGCACACTTTTCCGTTTTATTTCGCCCTCGCTCTTACGCTTTTTCCTCTGGTTCCACTTTTGTACAGAATATGTTAAATTAAGAGAAGATAAAAAGGGAACGGAAGCGTTTTAGAATCGTGCACACGTGGGATGTCCCGGAAAGCCGTCGGATACACACTTTTATTGATCGACGTATGTACATAGCAAAGCTCCGGTGCGTAGGCAAGGAAATTCTATAATTATACGACGTTGTTTTTCTGCTCATGATAAACGATTATAAGCGTGCACAGAAGCCGAGCATTTACGAAGACAAAGTTGTTTGGTATTTCCCTTTGATGAGGTATGCGCGTACAAACTTTTTCTTTTTTTATTTCACTCATTTTACTCTTTCGTTAAAAATAGGACATGGGCACATAATATACGAAGGAGTTATCGTATTTTCATAAGGGGACATACCTCCATGCTATGCTACATGTTATTCAAGTCAGCCGTAGGGTCCTGTCTTGCTGTACGAACAATGAAATGCATCGCTTAAAGCTGCGTCTACATTATGCATAACAAAACATGTTATATGGCTAAGTTATACGATTTGATGGAAATGCAACGAGCAAAATGTTATATTGCATAATGTAATATAATATTGTTCCTCTTATTATAGTAGATTATATGATATTGTAATAAATTCATGTTTGCATCTCATTATTAATAAATTCAGGTCAGGGAGTTCAGTTCAGGACGTAATTCTTGCAGTAGCTGCTCGTCTAATTTCATTCGAGAGATGAAATAGGAGTAAGCGAAAATTCTGGCTACTGCTATAATTGTCAACTCGAAAATATAGCTTCCTAATAGATATCGAGGTGATGCAAATATTAAACTTTGCACGAGTCATACATTCCGACTTCTAATAAATGAAATAAATTAATAAATGAAATTGGACATAAAATATGTATAATTTCGAGCTCTAATGCTAATAAAAGAGTGGCAGTTACTTTAAGTGGAGATTGTTAACACGTTTTGCTGAATAATGTAGACGCAATGGAATAAATTATTGTAACGAGTTAAAGAAGCATGTTTGATAATAAAATTCGAAACTTTTCTTATATAACAATGTTACATTCCTTCTGCGTTGAATCGTCTAATTGTAAGTCTAAGTAATCATTGTCGTTCTTATGCGTTTAAATATCTGAAATTCCTTTGATTTGTGCGAAACACGAGGAACAAGTGACAAAATCCGAGGAAAATAAATGGTATATGTAGTAGAGGTTCACGATACAACAAGGTACAACAGTCTTAACTTCTGATTTGTCAATAGGATGCCAGCTTTGGATTACACGTCGCGTTTGCCAGCAGACATACACACATATATAACTATCTATAACTTTTCTTTATACATATATATAATATATATAAACATCTGAGATACTTGCAAACGAAATATTCACATGCACACGTGTACGAAGCTCGTATATGTATGTCATACATGTATAATTAATTATAATATTTCTCTATATGGCGATATGTATGTATATGAAATATATAGATAATTTCTTCGTTCTCACTTAAATTAGCTTTACAATCAATACTTAGACTGCGTGTATTACAAGTAGGAATGTAAAAACGTTAAGCAACCGATCACAATATTCATCTTGTTTATGCGCGTCGATACGAAAAGAACTATTAGGATAATTATATAATACGTACATATGTACCGTATACATTATTCGTCAATAGCTATCACGTTAAAACGGAAATATCAACTTGAAGAAGGTACTCATATGTGCCACGGAATAGAGATTAAAATTATAAATGTTTCAGGAAATGTGCCGAAATCTATAAATAATTAAGTACCCCTGAACGGTCACAATTGTCTCTGAAACAATGATTTCCTATACGATTATACCTGTTAATTTCGAACAAGAAATTCGAAATACGAATTGACATTCATTGCACCGTCTCCGATAATTATGTTACATTGATTGGACGAACAGATCAGTTCGTCAAGATCACAACAATCACCGTATAATATGTATAGCGCGATATTTCTCTAAACTATACATACATAAAATAGTAGTTTATATATGTATACGTATAATATTCCCGCGAATACAATAAATCTCTTCTCGAGTAAAAACGAATAAATTATATCGTACACAGAGTTAACGTCGTTAAAGGATCTGAACGTAGATGTGCACAATGAACGTATAGACAGACATTTGAATGATCGTAAACGAGTTAATCTTCAGCAATAGACGTTAAGAGGAGATGAATGCGCCCGTGTATGTGTCTCATTCTTTTTTCATATATTTTTTTTTAATTTTAGAAAAAATCACTACTAACCGGCGGTATTCTCTATATTCGCTACGTTAGTTTGTTCTTTCCCTTCTCGTTTTCATCATTTTGTTCACTGTCGCCGTTTCCATGGTACGGACTATTGGGAATAGACGCGACCAGGAAAACGAACGGAATTTGTCCTCCGCGAAATATTTAGATAACGATCGGTACAAGCGACAATCGAAAATAGATGCACGAAGAAGCCGCGTCTATTTGAGTTATAAAATTTCTGCAAGACAATAAAACCGCTGCCCCCGTGTATTTCGGTATAATCAAGGAAGACATTGTGATTGTTCGTTCTTTAATAATATATATATATGTATATAATATTCATATATACCTATATATAATGTATATTGCCCCTTCCCTCGTGTTGACTCTTTTTTTATCCTGCGCTCACGTCTAGTCTTCGCGTTTACGTATATTACACATCTTTTTTTTTTTTTTTAGTTATTTTTTCTTGTTTTCTCTTCTCTTCGTTCTGCTTAGTTTGTTTCGTTTTAATTATCCTAAAGCAATTGACTTTTATTAAGGAATGATCTTATGCATCGCGCAGAGTATGCATAGTAACGTGGCTAATGGTAGCCATTCTTGCGCGACGTTTGATGCTGAGGAGTCGACTATCGGTGCGGGTATAATTTGCACTGGAACACCGAACAAAAGACAGAACTTTGCATTAAAAAACGCGTGCCGGCGCTCGTTGAAAAAATCGATTAGTAATGGTTGAGTAGATGACAAGTGAACTAGTTTTCTTCTTAGTTAGTAGAAAAGAATGATAATGCAGATGATAGATTCTTAGTTAGTAGGAAAGGCGAGGATAATAAAGATGATAATGCAAAAATCAGATGCAGATTTTGCATTTATAGGAGATTCGAATATTTATGTGAACACGTAGGGCAGTTCCGTGAGAGATGGACTGGTAGAGAGGCGGACCAAGCAAGTTTTCTAATACTATCCAGGATACATATGTGGAACGTGCCAATATTCTATTTTATCGAAAGCGATCGAACGTGGCTGTTACATTTTAATTTTACGAAATTCGAATATTTTTGTACAAAAGTTTTCTTACGTTGTCAAAGGAATAAGATTCCTATGTTTGGGTAGATGTTTAACCCATCCTCGAAAACTATGCTCTAATAACACTTCGCTATAATGCTAATTTAGAGCTATGATGCCTTAGGTAATCGTAACGGTTTTCATAGGTGGTCCACTTATCCCACACGAATGAGGATAGATCTACCACGTAGTGATGACCGCCTGGTCCATCTCAACCATTATTATTATTCTATCTCACACGTAGTAGTGAAAATGGAGTTCAGTCTAAAAAGTTTTTTCTGCAGCTATTCGTAATATTGTGTTATAATAACTATACATTACAGAAAAGATCATTTATTATAGAAATTGATAGTATTTAATAGTTCTGAAACATTTGACTTTGAGGCGTCTTTAAAAACATAATTTATCGCTCCCGGAATTACCTTAGGACGAATAGTGAAATTATATTCCTGTAGAATGTAGATATGTGTATAAATATAGATATGTAACACGGGATTGAGAAACGGGTTTGGATTTTGCGATTGCTATTTCTGCTGAATGTTTTTTCTCGTGGTGCAATGACGTTTCAAACGGGTTAATTAGAACGCCTACTTTTAAGACTACGCATCTCATTCATTACGTTGCCTTATACGAGGCAGGCAAAAGGAAATCCCGCGACTATCGATTTAAAGCAGAAAAGTGTTTTCTAATGAAAAAAAAAATGAGTGGAAAGTGCATGGTACGCGATGCGGAATTGCTTTTCCCTAGTCTCAAAATATTGATAATGATTAATATTAGTAATGTTCGTTAAAAGTAAGATAGCTTTTTTTAATTATTATTTATTACAGGACTGCAGATTTCTAATTGTAACCA
>NW_017137498.1:730086-747563 GCF_001652005.2 Ceratina calcarata | reverse complement strand
TCAATTTTGTATGTTACATCCAATCTTTGTTTTCTGCACACCTAACTTTTCTATTAATGCATAAATTTTCTGTATTATCTATGTAAATTTATTCACGATTTTATCGAGAAATATTAGCATCGTGATTAAAACTTGTGAAAACGTAATCGTATAGTTACCCGAGACCGTTTCTTTCCTGATGTCAGCGTACTCCACGTGGTTCAGGGGATAATCCGGTATTGTTGCGTAGCAGCTGATCTCCAGATATCCATTCTCTCCTGCATGTAACTCGGACACCTCTATGGTCAGTTTCGCAGTAGCGGACATCAATTGATCCTTGTGACGCGTATGCGGATAGTGGTGGACCAGACTGATATCCACCTGGCACAACACGTATATACAAACAATCGCGAATAAATAAGTAGAAACATTCTGTTTTTTCTTTACGATACGCTCTCAATCAGTAAAAATACACCGGAGGATATTGATAGATTTCTACAATTAGCAATGAAGATAATGATAAATTTTAGAAATCTGTAAAAAAGATCATTGGCCGGTATTCAGAGTCGTTACTTATTTTTAAGATCGTCTTAAGCATTTGCCATCCCTCTCTATCCCATGTTTCCAGTCCCTGTCTTTTACAGGAAACAGGGACTTAAACAAATGCTTAAGACGATCTTAAATATAAGTAACGACTCTGAATACCGACCATTGAATCAAAATTGTTAATACAAATCTTACTTGATTCATAATCTGAAACGCGTCGTAGTGGGAGCTAAGATGATACCATCTCAAGCAACAGAGATAAGTATCCCTTAAAAAGAAATATAGCCAAATAATCTTCATAACAAATCAAATGAACGTCACGAGCAATGGAATATTAGACCTAACATTATGAACGAATTTTCACGCTAGTGGTCATTCATTAGGAAGCCGTGAGACGATGATGTGTTACTTTTGGTATTTACTCACCTCCTTGCCGTTTATGTACCAAGCCAAATGAGGAACTGGACGAGCAGCCGAGGACGTGCAATTCGCCTCTAAACTTTCGCCGACCACGTATACGCCCTTCTTGAACGTGATTTTCGGATTTTCAGTCTGTGGTACTGTACAATTTCATAACACTAATTAGATTAGATTGTACAGTCTGAAAACCAGGTTAAGAACTGTGTTATGTTCCAGCGTTTGATTCTAAAAATGTTTATTCTCGCTCATATTACGATATCAAAATGGGCGCTGTATTTCCATATATTTGCATATATTTGTTTCCCACGAATTATATTATTTTTATGTATGCAACAGTAACAGCTCGTCGATATGAGTAATATAACATTTTTATGGTTGAACGGTACGTTATAATTGCGCACCGTGTTTTATCGCGATTTTATTTCACCGTATAAGTGGGGACGATTGCATAATTAATCGATCGATCCATGAAAGGACGAACTGAACTAATAACGTCACTTCTCATTCGACTTTTCCATTTCAACTTTCATTAAGGCGAAATGTTTATTTTTCAACTATTATTTACTAGTTCATCTATTAAATCAGTTTTTATTTTCTATGTCACCACAGATTTGATTAAACAACTTTCTTCCAGCGAGTGCAATTCTGCCCTTTTCAGTTAATTAAAATATCTGTTAGCTTATCATTTTTTAATGTACCTAAGAATACTTGACATTTCATGTCTTTTTCACCTTTTAAACAAGTTCAGGGGGACCTACATACATGTCTGTGCTTAGCCCGAAAATAATTTTTAAAGTTGTTCTGGGTATGAGTTAAAATAGGGACACACGTTTGACATTTTTGCAAATAAGTAGTTATTATAATATTATAATTAAACTGGCGAGCATTTGAAAAAAATTGAGAAGGTTGACTTGAAGTTATATCAATTTATTTAGAGCCCTTTCACATTATTCGGACTTCGCCGCCCGGTTAAAAACATACATATTTTGACTGAGTATCGGCCAACATAAACTGTTGAAAATGACAGTTGAACAATTGACAATAACAATAAAAATTCTTTGCACGCAATGTTAAAATGAAGCGAAAATACTAGTTAAGCGACTTCACTAATTATTTCATCGTATTCCAACTGAAATATTCCTTTCAACGCGAGTAGATAAAATTAGAGCATACACTATATTTAGAACACGTATAACTTTTTGCGTGATAGTCAGAGACATATATAGCCAGAACAACCTCAATGAACGAGAAGAATTCATTCAGTTAACAAGATGAAGGTTTGAAGAAGTAGTCGGTTTTTCTTTGAAAGAAAGTGATTGATTACTTACTTATAACTTTCATTGTTACGCTTTCGGAAGCCTGCGTATAAATAGGAGTCGTCATCGAGACCTGACAGGAATACGAACCAGAAGCATCGAAACGGACATTCTTTAATTTGATTGTCGTGCCATTTTCGGAGTACTGTAAACAAGAGGAGTGCATTGTTACCAAACTATAATATTTCGAACGAGTTCGACCGATTATTTAATAGCCCTTAAATAACACGCGACTACTGTTCCCACGTACTTATTCAGCTACTCCACTACTATCCCCGCCTTTATTATTGCCTCTTGCGTGCAAGAGTATGCTTGAAAAAGACGCTTGTATCGATCCCTCGAAAATAGATCACAAACGACTGTTCTGTGATCACGTAGGCGTTAGAAGAATGAGCGGAAGAAGAAAATGAAATGGGAAGAAAGAAAAAACCGGAAGGGAGGACAGTTTCTTAACCATAGACCGCTATAACGTAAGGAACAGTGCCCCAAGGGATTTAGTTTTTTTTCTCCATATTTTTTTAATCAAACGAACCAGAAGTAGAGAACATTTTGGTCGATTTTTAAATCTTCTTTTAGTCCTCAGAGAATCAAGTCTTAAAATTATTCTCGGAGATTGCCTCATACTCGGCACATATTCTTTTTTTTTATATTTTGCAATCCCCGCGGTTTATGGAGTTATTTTCATTTTAAAGCTGTCTGTATTATGCACGGATGTTCGGCACAAACATGTTGCTTGCCGTGTTATTTTTATTAAAATTGCATGCTTCGGTGGAAGTTGTTTCGCGACGATCAGCTAAAAAGAAGTTCGTCCCGCGATATAACACCGACCATTTTAATATCGTGTATAGTTTCAATTTCCTTGGGAAACGTGTTCGTGGCCGAGTCTCAATAGAAACCGATGTTTTATTTAATTCCAGGTCACGGGAACGCGTGCGTGCATGAATTCGTGCGGAGGAAAAATTTTTGTTTTACGAGGTTTATCTCATAGCAACGGGCACGGTATGTGAGACGAGGCCCGTTTCCGCAGCAGTATAGCAGAGCGTAAGGTAAGATTGGATAACAGGCTTGAAGTGTATATGGTTCAACGGTAAAGCACAACGAACAGGAAGATTTTTCTATGGATATATGACTAAACGATATTTTGGTCGAACAGCCTTTCGCAAATTACTAGAACTAAAAAGATATTCAAATGTAAGAATTTCATCTTCACGAATCTTAAGCAGTTTAAGAATAATTCGTACATAACGAGTTTATAATTTCAATCTTCATCGAATTATAAATTATTCTCTTTATTTCATCCCTTAATGTGAATGATGCGACAAAAGAAGAAGAGAAAAGAGGATGGTAATTGACATTTTCTAAATGGCTGTCGCAGAACTGTAGAATCCAATTGAGTATTGAATATTAAATAACGTAGTCACGGTCGAGCAACGAACGCTGTCCTCGTCCCCGGCTACGAGGGGATGAATTCTGTTTGAGGTTCGCTGCTCATCTTTAAGGGCATTCAAGTTACCACGCTTCTGAACTGCAATGTCCACTGGTCGTATTATCGTAGCCGGATATACGTGTCACGGGGAACAAAGTAAACAGAACGCGCACGTTCAAGTGGACGATAAAGAGTATGCGTCACTTTTTCTAAATTACCCTTGTCGTTTCGGGCACAATGCGGCTCGTAACACAAAGTAAATCGTTCGTGCGACGTATGAACCTCGGGTGAATTTAACGCGAAGTACGTATTAACAGCGTTTTTTTATACAACCAAGGTTTTGCGAACCACACGTAGAAGACTCGTTAATTTAATAAGTGCGTGTATGTAAATTCTGATTTATTCTCAGTCTTATGAGTCGACAATATTAATCGTAAAAATGTTTCAGTGCCTGAATTAAAGAGTCGTGTAAACTTTTCCCTTGGGGAACGTTTTTCCTCACTCAAAGTTTGTTTTTATCGAATCTACTTATCAAGTGACATGCTGAAATATAAATTTTTAATTTAGGAATTCATTCGTTGAAGAGTTATTAAGTAAAAAAGATACCGAAAGTGTTTTTTTTAACCCTTGGCATGACGTCAACACACTACAACTCAATGTCAGAAATACTTTGAAAACTTTTAATTCATCACTTAAGGATTATACCGTGATGGGATCGCAAAAATACATAACTTGGTCTTGAAAAATGTACCGGTAGGTTGCGCGTTAGCGCGCGAAGTTTATTAAAACTTCGGTGAATCTTTCGTTGTACGAGATCATTACCGAAATTTTTGGGTATACTACAGAATTCAACATTTTGAACAATTTTTTCCTTTGCACGTTAGCGTCGGTCGGCTTTAATTCCGACATAGAAAATGCACGCTATTCAAAGTAATAACTTTTCAACGAATGAATTCCTAAACTTGAAACTGACTTTTGCATGTTATCCGACAAAAATAAATTTTTAGTGAAAAAAGAAAATTTCCCGGTGAAAAAGTTCACGTAATGAGCCTGATCATGCAACATGCTATTTTACTTATCATGTAGATAGTTGTATCATTTACGCTTGTATGCCCATATATTTTCCATGTGTTAAAAATTAATCTTAGTCGATATTAGTTACGTTAAAACGTTTTTAAAAAGCCACATAAAGTATTTATGAATTCTTAAATTAATATTTCGGCTTTCCAGCGGTCTGAAGCTTAAAATACGCGTAAAAATGTTATCTATCGTATTGAAATAAACGTAATTTAACGCGTTCAAATTTATACAATACAGTTAAATGCAAATAACAAGATACGACTGTTAATTTTGAAAGTGTTCATTATAACGATGCGTTAATCAACGTACAGTTGGTTCAGACGATAATTATCCTTTGATGGTTAGTCAACATAAACGGAGCAGTTTATCACGTTGACAATAAATATAAACCCATCTCGCATGATGACTGTAATATTTTCGGTATTCATTTTTGCTACGAAGTCTTGAAATCCGTTAAAAAATTAAAGATAAGGAAATTAAACTCATCTGTATTCCTGGTCATGTTCGAATATCTGACAATGAAATATCGAATCGCTAAAGAAGCTTGAAAGGCTCAATTTTTAATAAACAGCATGTCCCAGAATGCATAACTTTCCTCTGAGGATGTCAAAGGGGATGAAACTGTGAGACAAAAGTCCATCTTTCACTTTTTTTCTCCAACTACTATTAACAAAGTTACTGACGAAAAAAATGGAGCACAGGGATATCGCACGCAACGGTCACTCATTGTCAGCGCTATGCAGTAGCGCAAGGCTGTGCTCCGTGCCATTTTCCACTTCTACTCGTTCGTCGCCTTTTTTCGTTAATAACTTTGTTAATAGTGGTCGGAGGAAGAAATGAAACATGAATTTTTGTCTCAGAATTTCACCCTCTTCCAAATCCTCAGAGAAAAGTCGTGCATTCTGAGACACCTTGTATAAGGGTGCTGGTTGTTAGCTCTCCGGATTAGACTAATCTACGTCACGCTCAACTCTTTTCGTTTTGCCGTTTATACGAAAATCGTGTAAGATTATTTCTCAGATATAAAGCACGATAGGAACATGTGCGTGTGTTTTCCGTGAATTGTGGGCGTTAACGAATCAATACATACTTTAAAAGTACTATTAGAGAGAATACCATGAAAGGAAATTTTTAGCCCTATGACTCCCCATACGTTAAAACGTCTTTAAAAAGCCACATAAAGTATTTATGAATTCTTAAATTAATATTTCGGCTTTCCAGCGGTCTGAAGCTTAAAATACGCGTAAAAATGTTATCTATCGTATTGAAATAAACGTAATTTAACGCGTTCAAATTTATACAATACAGTTAAATGCAAATAACAAGATACGACTGTTAATTTTGAAAGTGTTCATTATAACGATGCGTTAATCAACGTACAGTTGGTTCAGACGATAATTATCCTTTGATGGTTAGTCAACATAAACGGAGCAGTTTATCACGTTGACAATAAATATAAACCCATCTCGCATGATGACTGTAATATTTTCGGTATTCATTTTTGCTACGAAGTCTTGAAATCCGTTAAAAAATTAAAGATAAGGAAATTAAACTCATCTGTATTCCTGGTCATGTTCGAATATCTGACAATGAAATATCGAATCGCTAAAGAAGCTTGAAAGGCTCAATTTTTAATAAACAGCATGTCCCAGAATGCATAACTTTCCTCTGAGGATGTCAAAGGGGATGAAACTGTGAGACAAAAGTCCATCTTTCACTTTTTTTCTCCAACTACTATTAACAAAGTTACTGACGAAAAAAATGGAGCACAGGGATATCGCACGCAACGGTCACTCATTGTCAGCGCTATGCAGTAGCGCAAGGCTGTGCTCCGTGCCATTTTCCACTTCTACTCGTTCGTCGCCTTTTTTCGTTAATAACTTTGTTAATAGTGGTCGGAGGAAGAAATGAAACATGAATTTTTGTCTCAGAATTTCACCCTCTTCCAAATCCTCAGAGAAAAGTCGTGCATTCTGAGACACCTTGTATAAGGGTGCTGGTTGTTAGCTCTCCGGATTAGACTAATCTACGTCACGCTCAACTCTTTTCGTTTTGCCGTTTATACGAAAATCGTGTAAGATTATTTCTCAGATATAAAGCACGATAGGAACATGTGCGTGTGTTTTCCGTGAATTGTGGGCGTTAACGAATCAATACATACTTTAAAAGTACTATTAGAGAGAATACCATGAAAGGAAATTTTTAGCCCTATGACTCCCCAAACATCACCGTAGCCTTTACATTGTTTATTGCATCTAGGAATGATTTCCTTCAAGGAGCATGCATTGATGGAACGCAGATGGTCTCCGACTTCTTCTGCCTTAGAATTTTCTTGTAATCGTTTAAATCTGAACTCATTGTTATCTATGAGCGTGTCCGAATCGAACGATAGAATAATTGATCCGCCCGACCGCGCTGCGATAAGTCGTGTTGGAATTTTCTCAGCAGAGAGTTCTCCAAATAGAATTGTAACATGACAAAATTTGTATTATATAAGAAATAAATATATTATATTATATTGATTAATATAATGCTTTCATAGTGACATAGTTAACACAGAGACAACACACATAGAGAAATGCATGTATAAAAAAAAGGCGGTAGTTCTAATGTTAATCTTTCCCTAATAACCTTGTACTTATTTAATACAACATTAAATACAAATTGAAAAAAGAAATTTTCGTGTTGACGCATTTCATTGAATATAAAAAGTCGAGAATGTAAAGAAAGATGTTCTGATTCATTTTGATTTCAATGCGACCGGTTTATAACATATGAAGCCGGTGAAGCACGAACGCGTCGCATTTGCATGTTCTCGACCATATAGCGTATTAATATTGTATTAAATCCCCTCTAACGCAGAAAAATCATGAATATTCAACGTTATACCCGACCAGCTGATTATTATTTCATTTATTTGTGTAACTTGTTTATTTATTCGTTAAGGATTAACGAAATCACCTAACGACGAAATCGAACGACAACGACATTTCCATTTTCTTAAATTATTTTTCTCTGCAAATTGACACAGTTAAAAAAGTGATATTATTATGTAAGCGGAAGATTTGAATAAAATATGAAAACTCCTTTCGCGTAAAAATAAGCGGTCGAGTTTAAATTAATTATAACTACGCCGCGAAAGTGGAATAATGCCCTACCTAATCAGACACGCTGCGTTGTGAAACTTCGTGTGATCAGCTCAGTAGAATAGATCGACTATGGTCAGAAACGAGAGGGAAATGGAACGTCACGTATGAATATACATCATACATACATACATATATGCATACAAGTGCGTGGATGAAACAAGCAGAGAATCGAGGATTTATAATCTACCGCAAATGGCCGTAATTTACTTTTTAACCATCGTGGTATCCGTTACGAGAGCTCGAATAACCTTTTGATTCTAAGTACGTAATTAGTTAGTTAGAAAATACGAAAATTGTACGTATAAGAGAGAGTCTCTGAACCTCTTGGACGTTTTAAGCTTTCATTAACTTCATCGTGACATCAGTACCAGAGACAAAATTCTTTTTTATCTCTGCTGCTACGTATTCATACAACATTTTAAGAGCCAAGAGTATTAAAGACATTCAGATACGGAAATGCAAGATTGCGCGATCGCTGGCCTGTTTTACTGATTTACGAAAAAGCAAGAGAGTAACTACTTTTTCCTTTTAACAGCAATGAGGATATATTCTTTTGATGAATACTGTCCGCGGCGAAACATTCTTTAACGTAAAACGTAATATACGGTTCACCAATTTTTTATTCATTTGATTAATTCCATTGCTTCATTGGCACTGGGAATAAAACGAATAACGTGCATTCTCGGTGAAAATTTTGCAAGGAAAAATCTTTTCGAAGTTTAATTCGACTACCATCGCTTTTTATCATAATCATATAATCATTAAAAGCGAAGTAACTGTCAATTAAACGATTGGTGAGCCGAGCGGTAGTTCAAACAAATTTAATTTTCCAAGTCAAGATAATTAGTAATTTTCGTCAAGTCGCATTCAAGTTTCATGCGAAACAAACTCTCGCTCGTGACTTTCAAACGTGATACAATATAAAACCTGTGGATATTAATGTAACCCTCAGCTCAGACATGTATGAAGTAAAATAGTAACATGGCTAGACAGCGTGGCTGATTTATTTTTGGACTGGCCGTTTATTCTTGGGCCGACAGGTGAACATCATACGCGTAATCATTGCACCTTCGTGACACATTTATGTCGCATGAAGTGTGAAGGAATGTTTTTACTAAGAAGCGCGAGTAACACGAAACTTCGCTGATTATTATCTAATAAGCAGTGATGGCGAAAAGATATTCTTAATACAGGAGGTTTCTGGGCGAAAGAAAAATTTGAAATGAAATGAATTTCCGGAGTTATACGTGCCGATGGATCGCAAATAGTTCCAAACAATACTGAATTCAAACAAAAACCAGCGTACAAGTTGTGCACGCGAACATTCATCAAATCGTACAATCGTTAAATACATTATACCATTCCTTTTTCATATACGACATTCGTGAGCAAGTATCATTAAAAACCGTACATTTGTACGTGGTTATTAATGTATACAGTATACGCAGTTTCACGTATTCGAAACATTCTATAATGGAAAATATCAAGATTGAAGTAAAATACCATTGCATAACATCAATAATCAAGCAATAAAACTTTCAGCGTATCTTATTCCGCATTAAATTAATGCTAATAAGATAAAGTAGTTCTCACGATCAGATGAATCTTAAAGTTCAAGTAAAACTAATTTAGTGTACAAAGAGTTCTTATGCAAAATCTTAAATCGATTGGCCACGTAGTTCTTCACTTAATACGATAGTATTTGGCTGATTCGAAAAATGAGGGTTTTAGTTTTATATTATGTAGTTCATGTTATGTACTGAAGTAGAGAACTGGGTTCAAGAATCGTACCAAAATTAGCACAAAATTAAAAACGGAAAAAGATCGTCGTTGTAGACTCTCGCTGGTTGATAGCAGATGTGACAGATATAACTACGAAATTGCTTAATGGCTGCATAATTGAAAGGTGGAAAGAACTGCTACGTTTTAATTGCATGAAACTCACCTCCATGTTTGCACCGTCTACTCTCGAATCGAGGAACGGTGGTTTCCTATCCTTTATATATTGTAATATCTTCTTGTCATCCTTCATGAACTCGACTTTATGCAAGGAAGCATCTGGGACACTATGATTGCAATGCAGAGTAGCTGTACTACCGTACGTAACGTAGTACGGCGCTATCAGTTGTACTTGCATCGTAGAAGTTGCATCTGAAAGTCACCGACGACAATGTTTTATTTAATACAGGGAACCATTTTCGGTAAACAAGAACAGTATTCCTCGTTCCAGAATGCTTTACCAGTGACACGACACACGACATTTCAAGCTCTTTTATTTAATCATCACAAAGTCTCAACGAACACATTTTTCTGTTCTTTTTTAAAAAACGATTAAAATTTAATTTCATATTATTCTGAGTCACAATTAAACTAGTAAAAATATTTTGCTCATCATTTTTACTATTAGTATGCACATAATTAAATTCATAGGATACTAAAATTGGTATATAATTTTTCATTAATCAGTTAATGCTTTTCTCGCAACGATTAGGTAAGTATGATTCTTATTGTATGGAAGTTTTATGGATTTTTCTTTTGTTTAACGAATACGAACACAAAAGTGTAAAATCTTACGAAGAACCACTTCATAAACAATAAAATAAAAGAAATATAGTGAAACGTGAGGTTGTAAATGCCAAATATTTAAAATAAGATAACTGCAAATGTGTAACGACGATAAAATTGTGACCTAAAAAATATTATTTTGGACGGTAATGACAGCGCATAAGTAGATAATAACTGATTTAACGCGTTTTGAATGGTTCGTTATACACGAATGTATGTACACAATTTTCTCGTTATGTGTACACATGAAAAATAAACGTGAAATCGTACAGAGTGTCGAACGGAAATCATAAAATACACCGTGCAGAACTTGGTTCGTTACGCTTCAACAGCGAAACACTCCGTACACCGGACGCAACTTTCCCAACAATAAAATCGTTAATTAATTTATGCCCGCAACAACAAACTGGGGATTCTAGCTGGTCGACGACATGAAACTTTAACCATAGCATCCGGTTGCATCCGATAAAACAAATCTTGTTCCTTATTTTATGCGTTCATTAAAATTATGCATTATTAACGATTACTCGGTGAACTACGAGGCAGCCGTGCAAGAGAAAATTATGATTATAACTGATCGTTTATGAAAATTGTCGAATGTTTCAGTAACGTTCTACAGGATACATCAATGAACGTGGAGATACGAGTGTTTTTTTCGCGGAACGTGGAATAACTGAACGAGTGACATGAAATAGTTAAGAACTAGTCACGGCAGATTCGCGAGATCAATCGGAGGAAAAACTTCGTATTGGAAACACATGGAAGACAGCTGCATCGGATCGATTTAATGAAATTACATGCACGATGAAACGGGTTGTACAGTCAAATTTGAATATTATCGCGTTAACGTACGAGCTGTCGATTTAGCCGTTAATGTGCCGCGCTACAATTAGCGTGCAACATCATCGAGCAACAATTAATAACCGGATGATCGATACAATTTACCGTGTCGGAAGGAAAGTGTCTATTAATTCGAGCGTTCCTCCGCGAAATCTAGGTCGTAGGAGTAGCTACGTGGGTAGTCCACGTAGATACGTGTATCCCTGGCAACTTTCCGTATAGCATTAATTCGCTTATCGGTCGATTAATGAGATCTGCGATCGGTTAATTCGATCGCGATATCTACCGTGTCATCGCTTGTCGTACGGACAACAGTTGTACACGCACGAAAAGCGGGCTGCTGCTCGTCGACAATATGACGAGGTGGACAAAAGAATGGAGAGGTTTCGCTTGACTATAACTACTTGTGGCAATACCCTGTTGCTGGGAGGTGTTACTGTATCGATCACTGAAAGCGCGTGTTACCAACACGCGCGCAAGGTATTCCGGGAGGTTTTAAGACGTTCCGAGAGCACCGTGTCTCAGCGATGACGAATATAATCATAGAGAACAAAATCACTTTTCATCCGTGGGTGTGATAGGATCTTCATCGACTATGCGCACGTTTCAGATTTAAATCGGTTTTCCACTCGCGTCAGAACGTTTCCGAATGACATTCGCCGCTCGAAAGCCTTTTGGAACGCCTCTGTATGCGAGTGAAACGAAACGGTAAGAAAAAGTGATCAAACAGAATAAATGGAAATACGTTCTTGCGACTTGATTGTGCATTTTCAAATTACGTACCGTGCGACCGAATCGCGGGAATTATTCCGACAGATGGGCGGTGATGGGGTTCAGCAAAATCTTTTGCAGATGTAACGTTGTTATAATAATACTGATGATATTGTACAGGCAATAATACAATAATAAAATGATAAAATAAATACACATATGTAAATGTGAAATTAGAAGTTCTCGGATATATTGCTTTGCAAACATTATGGATTACGATCAGTGAACGATGACAAACGTGTGTCAAGAATAATTTCCGTGTTACTATTATATTCTTTAAACCTATCTACCGTTATAAATGGAAAACTAGACGTAAGTCTAGCAACTCCCAGTCATAACTCGTCGCTATGAGATTTATCACGATGTACATGTTATGAATAAAAATGTTTGAAGGGTAAGAAATGTAATCGTTGGAAAGAGGAAAAAACCAAGGAAATATAAATGAAGAAAAGTAATAAAAAAAACCGCGAAAAATGTAAACAAGTTTATTCACACAATAATTAAATCAAACCATCTACATCACACATTACAAGTTATTCATGAAGATTCTTATTGAACTTCATTGAATGTAACTGCTACCTTTCTGACAATATAATTATGTAACAAAATATACAATTTACATCAACGACAACATAATCGTACGCTCGACAGACACATTTAATTATTTCAAAATTATTAATGAAACATTCTTACAAAAGCCATAATGAAAAATCATAAAAATACGTAAATCTATTTATGTACATGCAAAATGTATTTTGCGATGAAGTATATTAAAAATCGCATGCGATCGAAATGATTAAATATTTCTCGGGATTGGATATACTGTGAGATATCGAATTTTTGTCGAACAGAGCAACAATTGGTAATTTGTACGGTCCGGGAATAGAATGAACTGGCCGGGTGGGTGTTTACGATTGCCTTCCAACTTACATGATAATTGTAATATATATACGAATATGAATTTTCCCCAGTGTGCAGATTGGTGCGACATTGTTCTACAAATTTTCTCGCGTCGTCTTTATGTAAAACGTCAACTGCTTCTACGTAAGTTAGTACAAAAAAAAACGTGCTTCTATTTTGTACAGTGGTGTGCCTTCAAACTACACAACTTCGAGCCGAGTCGGCGCTACAACTGACCAAGCTTTTCGATCGTTCGACCAACTCCCATGGAATATAAAACATAGAGCGGAGACTCGCTGTCTTTTTCCTTATCAAGGAATCTCTGGAACTGTACGAATACTGGATTTGTTAATAGGATCAGCATATGGGACATAATGGGTTTAAGCGGGTAACTCCAAATAAATAATGTATTGACAATTTTAGGATAAGATAAATTGGCGAGATATTTAATTAATGAATGTAAATCCACGAACAGTGTCGAATAGATCTATACATGCATACATATATACTACAAACTAACACAAAACACAATTCACTCTCTGATAATATATAATATGTATTATAATTCAATGGTAATATAACGTTTAATACTTAAATTAACAGGTAATTTCTATTATCACTTGTTGTTACAAAGTTGCGTGACAATTAAGTATCTATAAGCTCTATAACTCTATGATATACATGTGATGCATGTGCATCCATATATGTATAATAATACATAAATGAATGATATAGGTGTGGTGCATGTGTCAAAGTCCCAAAGTGACTCTTTTTACTCATTGTGGATGTTGTGCAATGTTGTGGATCCAAGTGTGTATCTGAAGTGTTCATGTAAACATTTCACGTGCCTTGTCATATGTTCATGAAAATATTATTTAGAATGAGATACGCATAAGTTGTATGATTGAGTACGAAAGAAAAACTGGAATGGAAGGACACGAGGAAGACGATTTAGAAGATTTGAATTCAACTGTTTACACGTTTCCACCGAATGTGCAGAATGTAATCGAACAGGTTAGGCTTGTGACTAAAACTGTCAAAATGTATGCAACATACAACTGTCATTTCTAGTTGACATACAGTGACTCCATAAAATATTGGAACACCTTTTATTAAAACAGAATAACTTCTTTAATATTGGATCAATCAATATTGACGCTAGAAGACAGTTCATTGTATAATATCGAAAAAAATGTTAATTATATTGATTTTAATAAATTTCTTAATTAATAGGTTCTCCCTAGCACAGATCCACTGGACCAACCAAACTTCAATGTAGTGGATTATGTAAATTCATTATTTCCCACTGAACAGTCATTGTCAAATATCGATGATGTAGTAAATAATATGGAATTCAAAATACGTACCATAGATAAAGAAATTCGTTCTGTAGTACGTGGTCAAACAAATGTGGGTCAAGATGGGAGAGCAGCATTAGAAGATGCGCAAAAAGTAATAAAACAATTGTTTGTTCACATAAAAGATATCAAAGATAAGGCAGAACAGTCTGAGGAAGTAGTTAAAGAAATAACGAGAGATATTAAGCAGCTCGACTTTGCTAAAAGAAATCTCACTGCCTCAATTACTGCTTTAAATCATTTGCACATGCTTGTGGAAGGAGTGGATACCTTAAAGTAATCTATCATAAAGTTTCTTACGAATAATGTACTAGTTAAAAAATTTAAGTTAAAATATCATTGTACATCTATTTTAGGGTATTAACACAGAAAAAACAGTATGGTGAAATTGTTTTACCTTTGCAAGCAGTAATGGAAGTGATGCAACATTTTAATAGCTATATGGATATACCTCAAGTAAAACAATTGTCTGATGAAGTATGTAATATCTAAATTCCTATAATAATAACTATGAAATATATATTAGTTTCCATTGAATATTTTGACTTAAAGGTACGTCAGATACACGTTGAATTAGCTCAACAAATTAATGCAGATTTTAAGCAAGCATTTTCTGGTCAAAATTCGAAATCCTTTAACCAACTTACACAAGGATGCTTAGTTTTATCTGTCTTAGATCCGAAAGTAAAGTGAGTACTCATTAATATTCTTTGAAAGGGATTAATATAAATTTGATAACTTACATTTCTTCGTTTTTATAAGGAAGGATCTGCTCACCTGGTTTGTCGGTATTCAATTACAAGAATATCAACACCTTTTCGATGAAAATCAAGATTTTGCATGGTTAGATAAAATCGATCGACGCTACGTATGGATAAAAAAGCATTTACTTGATTTTGAGTCAAAATTTGGTACAATCTTCCCGCAAGATTGGGAAATTTCGGAACGAATTGCCGTGCAATTTTGTCACGTTACGCGAGAAGATCTTACAAAATTAATGCATAAAAGACGTTCCGAAATTGATGTAAAGTTGCTACTTTATGCAATTCAAAGAACCAGTAATTTTGAATCACTATTAGCAAAAAGATTTACTGGCATTACTTTGGAAATTGTGGACACGACAAACAAACAGAATACTACTGTTAATATAGATACGACTGATAATAAGACTCCAGGAAATCCTTTTGAGGAGAATGAACAGGTACTATGTTCCAAAAAATTTTATAATCTTTGAACTAAAATATTGTATCGTATAGCAGGTACAAAATGAAAAACCCAAACCATCACCATTTGCAAAACTTATAGGAAGATGTTTCGAGCCATATTTGAATATATATATAGAGAGTTTAGATCGTAATCTAGCAGATTTAATGGATAAATTTATATCGGATTCTAAAACACAACCACCTGGTGCTAAAGATTATGATGGTGTCGAAGGGCCTAGTAGTGTATTATCTTCTTGCGCGGATCTTTTCGTGTTTTACAAGAAGTGTATGTTGCAATGCACGCAACTCAGTACAGGCTCCATTATGTTGAACTTGGCCGAAACTTTTCAAAAGTACCTGCGAGAGTACGCTCTTAAAGTTTTGCAAAATAATTTACCAAAGTGAGTAAAGAATATTATGCATTTTTCATAGCAAGCAATATAACTGTATGATTCTTAATAATTCTGTGTAGAATTGGAGGGGGTGCAGGAATCGCCACAAGTATGAGTAGTATAACTCGAGATTTTCGAGATCTTTCAACGTCAGGTTTTATACAGAATTTTCAAAGTTTCTTGAAGGAAGGCGAAAGTACCAGATTCAGCAAAGAGGAACAATCACGTATATGCTGGTAAAGATTTGATAATTAAAAAAATTTTTACTGATTTTTGGCAGAAAATAAATTGTATAAACTTGTGTTTTTCAGTATACTAACAACTGCCGAATATTGTTTAGAAACAACGCAACAATTGGAAGAAAAGCTTCGGGAGAAAGCAGATAAATGTTACGCGGAAAAGATTAATTTGTCTCAAGAACAAGACATTTTTCATAAGTTCGTAGAGCACATTTAGTTGTGGCATTCATTTAATCATTAATTATTACCGTTTTATATTAATATCAATGTTTTTCCAGTGTTATATCGAATTGTATACAGTTGCTTGTTCAAGATTTGGAATCAGCATGCGAGTCTGCATTAACTGCAATGACAAAGGTATTACGTCAACGTTTGAAACAATTTTATTCACCTTTATTTGAAATTTTAATTATTCCAGGTGCAATGGAGTGCCCTAGAAGTTGTTGGTGACCAAAGTAATTATGTTAATACCATTGTGGCACACCTGCGTCAAACGATACCTACTATCAGAGATAGGTTGTCCTCTTGCAGAAAATATTTTACCCAGCTCTGTGTTAAGTTTGCAAGGTAACGACATTAGATAAAGAAAAATTAATTCTAGTTATTAATATTTACTAAATATTATTAACAGAACAAGTTGATAAAGAATTTTTCGTTTTCAGTTCTTTCATAGTAAAATTGATACAACAGTTATATAAATGCAAACCCTTAAATACTGTTGGTGCTGAACAATTATTGTTAGATGTACACATGTTAAAAACAGCACTGTTAGATCTCCCTTCAACAGGATATCAAGTTCAGAGAAAAGCACCAGCAACTTATACTAAAGTAACTTGCTTTCTTTCGTACTTGTCGTACTTCAATTCTTATTTGTAAATTAATTTATGGATTTCTGATTTAAATTAGGTAGTAGTAAAAGGTATGGCAAATGCTGAGATGATCTTGAAAATCGTGATGTCTCCAATAGAATCTCCAAAGGACTTCGTAAAACAATGTCGCGTACGTTTGCCGGATTTGCAGGCACCGGAATTTCAAAAAATTTTAGATATGAAGGTAATTTAACTTTTCTAAAGACACTCCCATTATTTAAATTACAGTCATACAATATTAAAATTATATTTTACAGGGTTTGAAGAAGACGGAACAAGTTTTACTTTTAGAACAGTTCAAACAACCTGAGAATATAGACGTTTTACATGACTCGAGTCACGTTATACAAGATAGCCCAGAACATGAAGCAGGGCGAATAAAAAGACTAGAAAAATTAATTAAAAAGAGAATATAAGTTTCA
>NW_017137498.1:715739-728794 GCF_001652005.2 Ceratina calcarata | reverse complement strand
AATATTAACAATTTTATATCAGTATAGAAAGTAGTTTTATCATTAATATTATCATTGGATTGGCTCATGTTTAATCATCATGTTAATTAAATATTTAACATAAATATAGTTGCTACAGTTAAAAAAACTTACTTGCGTCAAAGCTACTGTGGTACAAGTTTTGCGTCTAACGAGACGTCCCAATCGTGATTTACCTTTCACGATACAATAAGGTACTCCCATTTTACGACACAGAGCGGGTAAAAATAGAACAACCTGTAATAAAAGATAATACATCGATAAATTACAATACAGTAATTATTATACCACGCGTAAAATTACATTATCACTCAGTAGTACGTTTCATCGTTTCAATAAAAATGATTATATCAATCTTATCGTCAGGTGAAGAAATTCAAACATCATTGTGATAATGTATTTTATTACAGTTCTTATGACCCAAAAAATTTACCTCGATTGGATCCACATCATGAGCAATGACCACAAGCTGAGCTTTCTTCTGTTCAACAAGTGTGGTCACTGTATTTGTCCCACTCCGTACTACATTAGGTTTTTTAGTTGGCGTATCTTCTTTCTTTGCGACTTTCTGTTCAGCTTTGGCTTTTAATCTCATCTTCTTCATAGCGGCTGATTCAGGCCTATATTTTTCCAACATTTTAAACAGTTGTGTTGCTGTAACAGAACGCGATTAATCAATTTCTGAAAATTAAATTTCTACAGTTTAAAGTAATTATTTACTTTAGCAATGCTTCATAGGTCTCACTGAGCTTGAAATATGATGTCAAAGGCATCATTCTGATCAACTTTCCCCTATTAAATATATATAATATAAAATACAACATACCTGTTTGTTTATCTAATGTTTGTGTAAACTGACTGATTGGTGGTGGTACTTTTAATCTCTTTTGTAACACTGCTCTTTGCCTTTGAATACGAATGTATTTGGGCCATTTCACAAAACGGCTAAGATCACGAGCAGGTTGAATATCCTGTCCTACATATTAAATCCATTAAAATCAGCATAGTAGTCATACAATACATATTTGAAATATACATTTAAGGTATATTTTTACTTACCAATGCCAAAATTACGTGTACGCTTCTCAAATAGAGGATTGGTTTGCTTTTTGGGTTCAACCTTCTTGACTGCCAGTGGCGGAGCAGCCACCTTCTTTCCTACTTTCTTCTTAGGCTACATTATAAGAATATAAACATTTATTGTATATAAAGCTACTACAGATTTTTACTATTGTTATACAAACACAATACAAAATTTAGAAATGTGATTAACCTTATTCAAGTAAAACATTGCACATTATAATTGCATTATTAGAACTTATTTTCACTTATGCCAATAAATCTTGTTATTTACAATAAGTCAAAACTTCGATACGTGATTAAGTATAATGATCAAATATATAAAAAAGAAACATATTTATACAACCATACTACCCCAGAACATGCCAAATTCTAAACATCACAATTCACAGTACTGGAGCATCACTAATAGAAATATTACTTTTATTCGGCAAAGTATTGAATTTACCTTTTTCTGAACCATCGTGTTAGTAAAAAATCCGATGGATTCTTTATATCCCAACGGATGTAAAATTCAGTACTTCGCCCAGTAAAACGCGAAGTACGGCCGTTGAGAACGTAAAGAAAGATTCGTGCAACAGCGCCACCATTCAACGATAGCAGCGCCTTAGAATTTGTTTACAACAATAACAATTATTATACTATACACTACTGTATGTACACATATATGATATGTATGAATCACCATCGATGTGCATGGATGGATAAACTTTAATACATAGCATAGAATTATCATTTTTTTTCATATTTAAAAAAAATAAAACATAAGTAAGTACTTACAAAATGTAAAATCTTATACAGCACAGTTTGAAATATATATAATCAACATATCATTTTTTCTTAAACCTGCTATTTGAAACTTCTGCAAATTAGTTTCATGTATGAATCAGGTTTCATATATATACAACACTATAGTCACTGTAGTGTTCGAAGTGCGTACGCATGCGTAGATCCAACAGTGAATGTGGCTGACAGAAGGGGATCGCGCGTGCGACCTACGCGCCTCCGGTTTAGACTGTTTTCCGATGAGAGACGCGTAGCAAACGTCGTATCAGTGTTCATAACGTGCCAACGATCTGCTTACGATACGTTGCTGTCATGTACGCTGATGCTCGGTATTCGGAAAACTTTTATTTATTAGTGTGTTCGTGACAGTGAGTGACCAGGGTAGCTTGTGATCCACGGCTTATCGTGACATTTCCTTCCTACCGTCGATTCCGAGGAGCCTCAATTTTTCTCTCAAGGCATACTTTTAGAACTGTATTAGCTACAGGTATCTAACTACTCTAGATCGAATGGGATTACTTCTATTGTTTTCTTACACATTTTTACTAAACGTCTATTAACATATTTTATTTATTTTATCTTTTGTTACTGTCAGTAATATTCATGAATTGTAATCAGTGCTCGAATTGTATGTTTAAGTCGTTCTATAGCATTCTATTAATACTTACTGACAAAAACTTAATAAACATTTATTTTCTTGACATACAGTCGATTCAATCGACATTAAATCATAGCTTTGTAAGAACTTTTTCATTGAAAAGAATGCCAAGCATCAACCGGGAAAGTATGAATTTGTGTTAACTACTACTAATTGAACTACATTTAAGTTTTATTCTGTATATAAAACTTATTATTTGATAGTGGCACGTATACAAATATAGAATTATCAAATCATGTTCTAATTTCTACTATTCGAATCACAATGGAATTAAATATTATTGAACTGTTAATTAAATGTGATTTATTCAATTCGCACCTAACTCAAGTACAAGTGGAATAAAAATCGAAAAGTTATACATGTCACTACACTAGCCCCTTGAAAGGAATTTTCTGCTTACTCGATCCCAATTTATTTGTCTACAGATTAACAGTATCTTCACATTCCTTATTTTAGAAGTCCTTGCAGAGCTGTCGGTGTCTCTATGTAATAAATTCTTGTTGACTAAATTATTACCATAATACTTGCCGTCAACTGTAATCTCATTCCTAGATAACAATATATATTTTTTTAATCTTCCATTTCTTAGAAACGTTATAAAGATATAAGCTTGATATACAGCTGTGGCATTAGTTTTCTTTAAGGCATTTAGCCGGCAACATTTAATTACATGCTCGATAGGTACAATACGATCAGTCGACAATGACTATCAGAAAGATTTGCGGTATCGGTGCCGGATACGTGGGCGGACCAACGTGCGCCGTGATCGCCCTCAAATGCCCAGAAATTCAAGTTACTGTAGTGGACAAAAGCAAAGAGAGAATAGCCCAATGGAACTCGGAGAAGCTGCCGATCTATGAACCCGGCCTTGACGAGGTAGTACGGAAATGTCGCGGCAAAAACTTGTTCTTCTCTACGGACATAGAGACCGCGATCCAGGAAGCGGACCTAATCTTCATCTCGGTCAACACGCCGACGAAAACGTTCGGGAACGGTAAAGGGAGAGCGGCCGATTTGAAATACGTCGAGAACGCGGCCAGAATGATCGCGGAAATTGCGACCGGGGACAAAATCGTTGTGGAGAAAAGTACGGTGCCGGTCAGGGCTGCTCAGAGCATCATGAACATTCTACGTGCCAATCATAAGCCTGGTGTCTCGTATCAGGTAACATTTTCTGCGTACTTCTTCATTCACTTCGCAAACATTTGAACAAGATCGGGCGAAATTGCCATCGATCGGCTTCATTGTATAGGTAACGTTCGCTGAATTGCTTGCTATTCGCGTAATAAATGTCGAGTTCCAATGCTCGTATTCCAACAATTAAGGAGTCATAAAACATTTCATAAATAATTTTTTTAGACCAAATACGAATCAACAAACGTTAAAACTTCTAGCTACATAAACTTTCAGATTCTTCAGTCTTTTAAGTATTTCAATACGATACATTATATTGGCAAAAATTCATTCACCTGAAAACTCTACGAAAGATTTATCATCTCAGAGCACTAACACAACGATGAAATTAATAGCCAAATGATTTTTATTTTGATCAAGAATTGTATTGCGAACTCCTTTATTTCAGAAACGGTGTTTATTATATATAATTTATTATATATGTAATAAAATTTGTACTTCGAGTGTGTTATGAGTAAGATTTGATTTGGTAAAATTTGGTTTGACCAAATCTTAAATTTAATTCTCCTCTTAGAATTTCTTTTGTTTGTTTCTTTTACGATTCTCATTATACATTTAGAACAGACATGTAGAATAAAAAATGTATTTCATAATTAAGTTATGTTCGGGGGATAACACATCCGGATCTCAGGAATGGTGACTGACTTAGCCACGTGGCTCATCTCCGATCCGTTGTTGCGTATCACAGATAAAGATTGAGTTCGTAGATGTTATAGACCATTTATTGGAGTTAATATTGCAGCAAAATTGAAGCAAAGAAAATTTAGTACAGCCGCAATTTGCTTTCAACGAAGCATTAGACTACACACTTTGGAGCTATTTTTAGATATACCGGATACACCTTTTCTTGCATGTCGATTAACATTTTTTACTGACATAAAATCATTATTTATAATCATGTAATTCAGTTGTTTTTCTCTCATAATATTTTGATAAAAATCAGATTTATATACTTTTTTAGAGATATAATACTTTTTTATCGAATGATAAAAATTTATTGAGATAATTACTTAATTCTTTCCAATTATTTGAAATGCAAAAGTTTAATATATGCTCAGTGACAATTTCGAATTTTATTATTGAATTTACTGATAAAATATGCCAAGTCAATATCTTACAGAAATAGAATTTAATGTGATTTGAATTTTATTTTGCATTACACGAATGTAGAATAAGTTAATTAATTTGATCTTCCATTATGACGATAGGTAAACGTTTACTTTGATAGCTCTTCTATAATTGAGTGAAAAGTGTTATATGATTGCGTCCTGATTCTATGTTATCCACGCTGCCTACTTACACCTATTATTAACGCGCGTCCGAGACTCGAAATTGCCTACTTTATTACTTGTTGAATTTATTCCTGTCAGCCGAGATTATTCTCCGATTCTATTGATACGATTCTTATCTACCATTTGTCACAGCCTATTCGTTTTGTTCATGACCCGTTTTACTTCTCACAACTAACGAACCTTCTCATTATTTGCTTCACGACAACTGATATCATTGATGGGATTCTGCAAGAGGACACTAACAAGATTATCCTTTTCAGATCTTATCGAATCCAGAATTCTTGGCGGAGGGAACCGCTATCGAGGATCTAGTGAACGCAGATCGTGTTTTAATCGGAGGTGAGGACTCGTCGGAAGGGCAAGCAGCGATCGAGGAATTATGCAAGGTTTATGAGCACTGGATTCCGAGAAAAAATATTTTGACCACGAATACGTGGAGCTCGGAATTATCCAAGCTGGTAAAGAAATGAGGAAAAAAATTCATTCATTGGGGTAAACAACTTCACTGCTGTTTGCGGAACGTTAATGAAGGAGAATTAATTAATTTTGCCGAATGTGTACTGTGAATTCTTGCTATCGATAAGGAAAGGAAAGTTACGCTGTTTGTCAAATATTTAGGTAGTAACGTCACGTATTTCATTTTGAGTAACGTTTTGCAACCATTCGTGATAAAGTTCGTCTTCGGTCTAATATTTACTTTCGTTAATGAGCACGTACGAAATTACACAATTATTTGAATTGGTTGTTTTAGGCTGCCAATGCCTTTTTGGCACAACGTATATCGAGCATAAATTCATTGTCGGCGGTGTGCGAAGCTACTGGCGCGGACGTGTCCGATGTGGCGCGAGCAGTCGGCCTCGATTCTCGAATAGGATCGAAGTTCCTTCACGCATCGGTCGGTTTCGGTGGTTCCTGTTTTCAAAAGGACATTCTTAATTTGGTATATATTTGTGAATGTCTGAATCTACCTGAGGTTGCCGCCTATTGGCAACAGGTCATAGACATGAATGAATATCAAAAATCAAGGTTCTCGGTGAAAGTAATCGAGTCCCTGTTCAATACGGTCACGGACAAAAGGATTTCTATGCTGGGATTTGCCTTCAAGAAAAATACCGGTGACACGCGTGAGTCACCAGCCATTCATGTCGCTAAAACACTGCTTGACGAGGGTGCTGTGCTTCATATTTACGATCCTAAGGTAAACTTCTTTAATGAAACCATAATTATGCATTCTTCATTTATTCCAAGTATCTTGTAATGTTTTTAATGAAGGTTGAAGAGAATCAAATCATCGAGGACTTGACGCATCCAAATGTAACGAATAATCCTGAACATGTAAAAAGCAGAATCAGTATTTATAAGGATGCTTACAGTGCCACAAAAGGCACACACGCTATTGTCTTATGTACTGAGTGGGATGAATTTGTAGTATGTGAACGCAGATCGTGTTTTAATCGGAGGTGAGGACTCGTCGGAAGGGCAAGCAGCGATCGAGGAATTATGCAAGGTTTATGAGCACTGGATTCCGAGAAAAAATATTTTGACCACGAATACGTGGAGCTCGGAATTATCCAAGCTGGTAAAGAAATGAGGAAAAAAATTCATTCATTGGGGTAAACAACTTCACTGCTGTTTGCGGAACGTTAATGAAGGAGAATTAATTAATTTTGCCGAATGTGTACTGTGAATTCTTGCTATCGATAAGGAAAGGAAAGTTACGCTGTTTGTCAAATATTTAGGTAGTAACGTCACGTATTTCATTTTGAGTAACGTTTTGCAACCATTCGTGATAAAGTTCGTCTTCGGTCTAATATTTACTTTCGTTAATGAGCACGTACGAAATTACACAATTATTTGAATTGGTTGTTTTAGGCTGCCAATGCCTTTTTGGCACAACGTATATCGAGCATAAATTCATTGTCGGCGGTGTGCGAAGCTACTGGCGCGGACGTGTCCGATGTGGCGCGAGCAGTCGGCCTCGATTCTCGAATAGGATCGAAGTTCCTTCACGCATCGGTCGGTTTCGGTGGTTCCTGTTTTCAAAAGGACATTCTTAATTTGGTATATATTTGTGAATGTCTGAATCTACCTGAGGTTGCCGCCTATTGGCAACAGGTCATAGACATGAATGAATATCAAAAATCAAGGTTCTCGGTGAAAGTAATCGAGTCCCTGTTCAATACGGTCACGGACAAAAGGATTTCTATGCTGGGATTTGCCTTCAAGAAAAATACCGGTGACACGCGTGAGTCACCAGCCATTCATGTCGCTAAAACACTGCTTGACGAGGGTGCTGTGCTTCATATTTACGATCCTAAGGTAAACTTCTTTAATGAAACCATAATTATGCATTCTTCATTTATTCCAAGTATCTTGTAATGTTTTTAATGAAGGTTGAAGAGAATCAAATCATCGAGGACTTGACGCATCCAAATGTAACGAATAATCCTGAACATGTAAAAAGCAGAATCAGTATTTATAAGGATGCTTACAGTGCCACAAAAGGCACACACGCTATTGTCTTATGTACTGAGTGGGATGAATTTGTAGTAAGTAACAATTATAGTTATGGTAAATATTTTTAATATAATTTTATAATTATTGGACTTTTTACCCTTTTCCAGGAATTGGACTATAAACGGATTTACGTTAACATGATGAAACCAGCGTATATTTTCGATGGAAGGAAAATTTTAGATCATAGTAGGTTACAGAAGATCGGATTTGTTGTACAGACTATTGGTAAGAAAATTACGAGAACGGTACTTTCGAGAGCGTGGGGAAGTCAAACCCAAGTATAATTACAATTGAGCAGGCTGGAATAGGAAACAGAAAGCACTATAATTTCATAGACATTCTGATTATTTCATGATTTCTTTGGAAACGTTGTGACTGAAGGAGGTTTGTTAAATATGTTAAAGCATAATTTTGGTATAAGGAGTTTCTGCTTTCTCAATTTGACGAACCCCTATGTTAGCAAATAAAATTTTTATGTTAAATTTGATAAATGTAAAATGGATGTCCTGGTACCCGATTACTAACATGAGGATCAAAATGTAATTTCATAAAATTCGGAAAGTGTAACAAATTTTTTTTCTCGAAAATTTTCGCTATTTAATACAAATATTTGAAGCAAACACTTCTTTAACCAAAAATTTTTACAATAACGAACAATATCAAATGACTCAAACGTTTACGTGTGTAAGTTCCTTACATAGTTTGATATGTAGTGGAAGAATCTCTAATTATCATAATTATATAGTATTATTTGTATATGCGTTGTTATTACAACTTGACGATTGTGAGCATTTATGCGATCAGATAAGATTCCGTTTTGAACAACCAGGATCTACAATACTTTTTATTTTTGTGCAATTTTATATGTGTATATACATGCAAAAAATATTGAAATACGATGTATTTTAAAATAGTGCATTCCTAGAAGATGTACTGGCATACCTGCATTTGTTTTAAAAACAGATTAACAAGTTTTGTTAATCATGCATTGTCAAGGTTTTATTTTTTTACATTTTCAATGTATCTTCTTTCCATTTTAGGAAAACATTTTCCTATAATTGTTTAATCATAGATGTTGCGTAATTTATAAATAGTATTTTTACACATTTAAATAATTCGTTCCTAATGATTAAAATTCTTTTACAACATAGAGAAAGAGGATAATATTGTTTATATCTTTTTTAACAGTAACATTAGGAACGAATGAACGAAGTAAATAATATAATATCCACCTTATACATGGTATATTATATTGAAATATTCTTTACAATATACCATTTATAAAACAAGCTAGGGACTAAGTATAACACCTGCAATAATTTTACAAAAACTATTTTCATTGTATGTAATTACATGAATGAAATTGCTATGAATCATTAATTGTTCTTCATTTATTTCATAAAATGTGTCACTTTTAGTTTCCTAATTAGAATACTTAAGTTTTAAAAATAAATGTAGAATCTCTATATCTATGTATATTCGTCTAGCGAAATTCTTACCAATTTTTGCCAAGAATTTCAATACTTTAGATTCAAAATGAAACAGAATTAATGAAAGTATTTGGTATTATCAGTTTCCCATGCAGAAATTGTTATTTTATATGCAGTAAATGTATATATGATTTCTACATGAAATATAAATGTTAAATTACTGCTGTAAATTTTGAAATAAATTTAAAAATTATACTTGCAATTAAAATTTTAAATGGATTTCGATTTTTATAAAATTCTTTGATCTTGGATTTTCGTCGTCAAACGTAATCGGTAAACAAACCTATGATGCATATTAAAAAAATAAGAATATGGCTGGAAATATTGTGATTGGTAATTACGGTCCTGTCGTGGGAGAACGATGGCGCCGCTGTGCGAACTACTGACTACAGAAACATTGGCAGCAGCGGCGACGGTGACCGGGTGACGGCAGTAGCGGCGGCAGTAGCAATAGTATAAGTTGTTCCGCGTTTGCTGTGAAAATTCGCGAGCGGTCCGCGTGACAGTACATGGATTACGTGTATTTACGAGCCGGACGATGATGTCGGAGAACTGGTGCTGCGTGATTCACGCAAGATCGAGCCGTTCGCCTAAGTGCCAGTGAATCGTGTATCGTTTTGTACCACCGGTTCGCATTTTTCCTTGTCTCGGCGAAACTTCTCTTTCTGTTAGCCAACAGGGATAATAGGCCGGGCCTATCAGCACAGTAGGAAAATGGCGGCTCGCCTTGCGTGGCGTAGACGACAAGGGGTAACGAGGCTCCTCTTCGGGTAACGTGACAAAAGTACGAAAAGTAAGAGCAACCCTTCATCACCGTTGTCGGCCGTTTCACGTAAAAGTGCGAAAAGTGAAATAGTGCGTGGCGCCTGTTCGATCGTCCAGCGTGGTGAAACGGAAAGCGAGAAGAGTAATACGTATATCAGAGGAGGAACGCGCGTAAGAATAAGAGAGATAGGTACAGATATACAGAGAAGGAAAAAAGGAGGGACCTCGTTAGCGCGAATACCACGAGTTACGAGATGAGAGCGAGACGTGAGGAAGAGCGGCGGAAAAACAACACGGGATCCGAGTAACGAAGAAGAATCACTGTGCGTTCCGTTTGTGCACGCGTGTACGCTCGTATGAGAGCGAGCAACGATCAACGGTGACAAGTGTTCCGTCGACGGGGAACGTTCGCCTTAGCCCCACGTCGACAAGAAGATGATTATTATGGTCATTGAGATTACGTTGTGGCTACGTCGATCGCGATCCTCGTGCCGCCGTTTAATGTCGTCGCCATTGAGCTACGGCCGCTTCCGCGAAAATTAGTTTTTTCGCGAGGGAGCGAGTGGACGGCCGAGCGAGCGACGGCGAGACGACGGGGACGACGACGTCAAAACGACGAAAACCTGAGGGAAGATGAGAGGCGCGTGCGACGGCGGCATAGCGAGCTTTCTCGCTCTGGCGCTTTTCTGTTTATTCCACACGTCATGCCTTGTGGACGGTATGTATATGATGTTTTTCTATCGTCCGTCATACTTTTATTTTTCCTCGTTTATTCTTTTTCTTTCGTCTCCCATCCTTGGCCTCTTTCATTTTTGCTGCATATTTATAATGACATTACTAAGAGATAGATGGAATCGCGATCTCGTTATTCCTTCCGAAAAGCTTTGAACTTCGTTTTAAGCAAAAATATAAGACAATACAAATGATACCTACGTATGTGCTCTCTATTTTCCTTTTAATTCATTTCTCTCTTAGGTACATTTTTTTGCTTTTATCTTTCTTCCTGTTCACCTGTCATTTTATTCATTTCCGTACGATTGTTGTTCCCGCTTTTTTCCTTGTTCTTACAATATCCGAAGTCTGTAACAATGCATAAGCAGCGCAACATCGTAAACGCGTATACAATACGTGCACATATGTACGAGAAGGGTCGATTAATCTTATATATGTATATATATACAAAGTCTGTTGAGCACGCGGAAGGGTATGTTTAATCGGCGCAAGCTATATTCTATGTCTAGTACACAATTAATACATAAGACTTTTTTCGGTGCTGTTATGCCTGTGCTATTGTTCCTCTGCCTGTTTCATTTAGACAAATATATATGTTCATTCATAACAATATTAAAATACTTAAATTAAATTCAATAAAATATTCATGTGAAATAAAGCTTTTGTAACTTAAGTGTTATTATTCTAGTGAACTGAAGAGTATCTTCATAAAAATGAAACATTTTTTTGCAGAGTATTATCAGTACTCTGACTGTGATTCTTTTAAAATTTGTTTCATCGTGGATAACTGGAGTCCATGTTCTCTTATTCTCGTTACTTGCATCTACAGAGGTATTAATTTCGTCAACCTCAATTACATAGTCATAACCCATTACGTGATTTTATCAGCGCGCGGAGGCCTATTTACGTAGCTGATAATTGTTGGTCTACCTTAAACGCATTGCTTGAAATAATTAGAGGATTATTTGCGCGAATGACTTTATTGCTCGGGCAAAACATGTACAGGTAATACCGTGACATCTAAGCAGTAATTAATTACACATAAACGTTGCGTGCATTCTGTCACCGGAATGTAACAGCGATATTAAGTAATTTGCGAGGGAAGCATGTTACTAAAGTTTACATCGAACGCCGACGTTGTTTGAGGATCAATTTAGCGTTGTTAACTTTTCGCAAACAGTATATCGCGTGTTCGTATACATAACTTGAGCAAATTGTACCGCAATATGATATTTTAATGCAGTACACCCGCTTTGAAGGTTGTCAACATACATACTGTACATGTTATGTTCAATGCTGATTTTCGAGTGTCTATTTTGGATATTTGGCTGTGTTTTCATTGCTTTTCGTTTCGCGATTCATTAATTGATTTCATCATTATAATACATGTGTATAAATCAATATTTACAAGCACAACGTTGAAATCAAATAAAAATGATTATAGAATGAAATCCGAGATCTATTGATGGACAAATATTTAAAAACATTAGCTAAGTATGTATAAGTGAATTTTATTCTCGACGTATTTTTATAATCGACGTTTACGTTCTATGACAATCGATACGTAGTTTCGAGATAAAATGTTTCATCGAATTGTAATGTCACGAAAAATCACTGATAAATGATATCTTATGATTTCGAAATCCACAATCGTCTTTGGACGATACGTAATCACACACGTAAACGTATGCATTTGAATGCAAATGATTGATTTTTCAGCGTCGAATCACCTCATGCCACGAGAGCCTATTTATGCTCCGCTTCTTATTATTACAAACACATGCTTAGCTGGATCGCGGCCTCTTATCTCCGTACCGCCTCGATAGTTAATTAAGATACTTTACGATCATCTTATTCTGTTTTTGCCTCTTTCCTGTTGCCTTCGCCTTCAATACAACTTTCGCCTCAAGGAAAATGCTGTTGCCTGAGATGAAGAAGAATATTTCACGATTCTTTGTTTCATGATCATATTTACTCGCTGGATAAGCGAGCAATTTCCATTTAATATTCTCTGATCCTGTTCTTGATTGTCGGACGCTATAGCGGTAGATCTTTTGAAATTTGTTCAGGAATAATCTTCCTCAGCATTGGTAATAGCAACGGTTGATAATAATTGATAGATTCTGTTAAATCTATTAGGCCGACTAACATGTGAGTTCTTACACAGAATTTTGTTAGTTTTACATGTTTTTAAATACAGAGTCAAGTTTATTTTACATTCCGATTTGTCAAAGAATTGCTTTTTTAGTTTCATGTACATATCTTTAACTCGTAAATGTGTTTCATCGAACTTCTGGTTATTCTGTAATGATTAATAATTGATTCGCACGTAAATCTTTCGAATTTTTCAGGATCGACTATATGACTGCAACAGTCGATGAAACTAGTATATTGTTATTTCGTGGATGATTAAGATTATTAGTGGCCGCTGAATAGAAATAAAACGACCGTAGGTCAGAAAAAAGGCTGCTGGCATCGTGGCAACGACCCTAACGCGATATTAGTGACGAGCAGTCCATGGAC
>NW_017137498.1:691064-713948 GCF_001652005.2 Ceratina calcarata | reverse complement strand
TACAAGCACAACGTTGAAATCAAATAAAAATGATTATAGAATGAAATCCGAGATCTATTGATGGACAAATATTTAAAAACATTAGCTAAGTATGTATAAGTGAATTTTATTCTCGACGTATTTTTATAATCGACGTTTACGTTCTATGACAATCGATACGTAGTTTCGAGATAAAATGTTTCATCGAATTGTAATGTCACGAAAAATCACTGATAAATGATATCTTATGATTTCGAAATCCACAATCGTCTTTGGACGATACGTAATCACACACGTAAACGTATGCATTTGAATGCAAATGATTGATTTTTCAGCGTCGAATCACCTCATGCCACGAGAGCCTATTTATGCTCCGCTTCTTATTATTACAAACACATGCTTAGCTGGATCGCGGCCTCTTATCTCCGTACCGCCTCGATAGTTAATTAAGATACTTTACGATCATCTTATTCTGTTTTTGCCTCTTTCCTGTTGCCTTCGCCTTCAATACAACTTTCGCCTCAAGGAAAATGCTGTTGCCTGAGATGAAGAAGAATATTTCACGATTCTTTGTTTCATGATCATATTTACTCGCTGGATAAGCGAGCAATTTCCATTTAATATTCTCTGATCCTGTTCTTGATTGTCGGACGCTATAGCGGTAGATCTTTTGAAATTTGTTCAGGAATAATCTTCCTCAGCATTGGTAATAGCAACGGTTGATAATAATTGATAGATTCTGTTAAATCTATTAGGCCGACTAACATGTGAGTTCTTACACAGAATTTTGTTAGTTTTACATGTTTTTAAATACAGAGTCAAGTTTATTTTACATTCCGATTTGTCAAAGAATTGCTTTTTTAGTTTCATGTACATATCTTTAACTCGTAAATGTGTTTCATCGAACTTCTGGTTATTCTGTAATGATTAATAATTGATTCGCACGTAAATCTTTCGAATTTTTCAGGATCGACTATATGACTGCAACAGTCGATGAAACTAGTATATTGTTATTTCGTGGATGATTAAGATTATTAGTGGCCGCTGAATAGAAATAAAACGACCGTAGGTCAGAAAAAAGGCTGCTGGCATCGTGGCAACGACCCTAACGCGATATTAGCGACGAGCAGTCCATGGACCATTTGGTCTTACATATTGTTTTATTTTAAATAGAGTAGAAAAATGAAATAAAATTTCGAAACATGATACGATGTATACATCAGGATTAATTTAAATTAATTTTACGAAACGTGGGTTGTGCATAGAAGTTTGGTCTCTAGAGGAGGGTAAACGAGCAGTTTAAAGCGAAGGGAATGTAATTATTATCAAAGTTCAAAAGGAGATGTAAATATCTTTTGATGTAAATGAAGAAACTTACTATATTGTCGACCGAGTTAATCTACTTTGCCTGGGAAATGTGGTAGCGTGTTTGCGGGTTTGATTATAATGCTGTCCAGAGGAGACAATATCCAGGGTTCATCTGAGTTTGAGAAGTTTGTTTTCTTTGTTTGAGAAGCACATTCTGGATGAAGAACACACATTTATCTCAATTAAATAGTAGAAAGGGTATTTATGGAGAAATTCCTAACAAATTGGAAGACTTCATATTTATAATTCTCTAGAGTTCTAGAGTCTAGACTCCAGATTCTAGGCTGTGGAGAGTGTGTCTTTTGATGAAACTGAAGGAAGTATTCGAGCAAAGAAACTATTGACGCAGCTAAAACCATGAATGCGGAACCATTACGGTTAATGTAGTTTGTAAGGAGCCTGGTAACATGCCCACGGTTGCGATTACAGAATTAGTCTACTTAAGTTTAAGAAAATAACGATCTTGGAAAGCTGCTTGTACATTCGCAGTTTAATCTTACTATTTTCTAAATATTTACATTAGTTTTATTAATTAAATTGTACAATCTCATAGTTTAAGAAATATTCAAATTATGACATAGATAATATATTATAATAATAATATTCTTTTAGTATTATAGTACTTAACAATTTTTTTAGTACAGGATCCTTTATATAATCCTTTATAAATTAATAGAGGTAATAGTTTGTAAGGAAGAGAATGTAAATTCTTAGACCTAATAGGGCAAAGATGGCTAATAAAAATTATACAGGATCGTCAAAACTTAATTTCTATAATTGATCGTTTATTCAATTAATGTTTTTAACTAAATGATCAGAATGAAGACTATAGATCTCTATGAAACAAGTGGATGTGCACGTGTTTGATTTGCTTAATACAGATTTGTTAAAATTGCAGTTTTACGAAAGTGGTCGCGATAAAGTGATATTGTAGGTTGAATAGTCTCGTTAGATTCGCGAGAGCGAAAGAGAGATCAAGCTAACTCGGATCATTTGAATGGATCACGCGGCGAGAAGATTGGTCCTTGCATATGTGTGTCTATAGCGGACGTACTATAGACGCGCAAATGCGAGGAACGATTAATTAAGAGGATTTATTAAGAAAACACGACTGTCTACTACGACATAATGGTTGTGTTTATTGATGCGAGATCTCGTTGAATCAATAATTTATTCGATATGCGCCATTATATGTATGCAATATTCATTCAGCGAGTACTTGTTACGGATGAGAAACATATGCGAAAAATATATCAGATGACTTTTAAATATGCGACGTAACAAGAGCCATTTATAAGATATACATAGAGGGTATCCCACAAAACACTAGACAATCTCTTACTTCCTAAGTTATGGGAGATAGACAAAAGTTTTGGTGCGGAATTTTCAAGATTCGAGATCACATGGTTTTTGAACGAATTTTTTCTTGCGTTATTATTTAATGAGATACGATGATTAAGTTCGTCTTTTAAAATGAGATGATTGATAGATCCCTTTCAAGACAGTTTCATTTACCGTTCAGGTACGAGGTAAGTTTTGGGATATTGCACTTCAAAATGTAGTAATTTTTGCGGAATGGGGATTCTATTGTAGTTAAGCCACTTGAAATGGATAGTTATGGCCTCTGTTAGGATCGACGGGCTCAAAGGATAATACCTTTTCAGTCCTTTTCGGCAATAAGTAGTTTACGACAGTGAAGGCAACACGAACGGGTATAGTTGGGGATAATATTAAGTACGTAATACAAACTATTTAAGACCTATTAAAACATATTAAAAGCATATCTTGCTGCATCTATGTAGTTCTGCATGGAGCATTTATCTCTCTCTTTTTGCTTCATTTTTTGCATGCGTAATAAATCAGAGTGGTTATGAATCTTTTATTGCTTCGAGCGATAACATCGTAACTAGCAACGGTTGAAACATTATACAACTATTAGTAAAACTGAATAAAATGAGAAATGATCGATACAGAAATAACGACAGATCAGAAAAAATACCGGGTCGCTTATTACATGAACGTCATTCAAGTGCAATAATGCGTATTATACTGATGGTGCTCGTTTCTCCGTGTTCCTAGTTTTCTCCTATCCTCTATCATTCTGTTCCCTCAATCGCTGGCTTAACTTAACAACATGCATTGAAGGTACCTGCCGGACTCCGCACTCTGCACATATTCACTCGTGTATCCGGTCTCATGAATACAGAATTCGAGATCAGTCCAATCCTCCGCTCGTACAGGGGAATCGTAAATTAGGTCTAAATACAAATCGCACGATGGCTACGCAGTCAATCACGAACCTCCGCCATCGAATAAATTACACGGCGAATGGGCTGTATCACGACGTTATTGCTTGTCGAACAATTTCTCAGAAGATAATTTTCGGAAAGTAATGGATAGGGAAATATTGTGTAGGGATTGGTCAAACGGCAGTCCTACTGCTAGCTGCAATTATCTGCTTCATGTTCTACGGTACAATGTAAAATCGTCTTTTTCTGTTCACTTTCTTTCCTCTGTGTATTGAGAAGTACAACCCGAAGCATAAAATTGTTCTTGCAGCATATTATGATTTATTAAAATATTTAGATAGGGAAAACTTATCTTATAGTATGCTATTTAAGGACTTTAAAACTGACATAGTTCAAGTTAGTCTGCTAGTCAATTTTTTTAAGATTATGTTCGAACACGTATTGCATTAATACGTATGTAACTATTGTTGGTCTTGTTATAAGAATTGTTCAAAAACGACTTGAGAATCTAAGGTACGACAATACTTTTAGGTAGGGCTTTGTATGTACGAGGGATGAGGCCGTTCGATACGACGTGAAATTATGCAGAACGGAGTTAAACACACGAGAGTTTAATATCGTCACGCATGTACATATGTACTCTCATTTCGTTGACGTTTTGTTAGCCATTTGCTATTCAACTCGATTATAGTTGGGTTTGTACAACGGAGCGTTAGTCTCTCTACCTCATTCTCTCTTTCTCCCTTCATAAAAGCTGTTCGCGATTCGCGAGCAAGTTTGTCGTACCATAGCCCAACTTTGATCTGCGCTCGGTCTACGTGAAACAATGCCGTGTATGCGAAACAATGTCACCTTAATCTTTTGAGTGGAACGTAACTTTGGATGACGAACTAACAGACTGTAATTAGGTGGTACTGATTCTGCCATGTTTCTTTTCGAGATGTTTGATTAACAGCTGTTTTTAATTGTTGCCTTTGAATTCAATTATTTGGAAGAAAAATGTTAGTAAAATGCTTTCAAGTATACATCAATCACTAAGTATTATTTCAAATCATAATTTCAAATTATCATATTAATAATATATAATCATTAGAAATCGTGAAATAAGAAAAAATGTAATCATATATGTTATTAAGCGTATCGTGAGACATTTTTCCTGTAGCACATAGAGAAAACCGGTTGAACGCAAACGATGCACCTTTACATAATTAGAGTGCCGAAAAAACGTTTACCCAATAAGGGTTAAGAATCCTTAGCCAGGTCCTTCGGATCCTGGCCGGTACTTGAATTTACGGAGCAGGTCTCTATACGAATCCAATGACAAGAAAGGCCTGTACCGTAACAGATCCTCTTACCAGACCCTACCCTTACCAGAAAAACGTTCTATGGGCCTCGGCATGCGGCGAATCTCATACAGGTATTTCCTCAGGTTTCGTGACCGGGTCTGCGTGTCTGAAAGAAGTGGGCTCGATCTGCGAGACTGTTCGATGTGGGCGTGCGCTAATGACTTGAATTAAACTCGTTTCGTCAGGTCGTACCGCCCCAAAATTCATGTACCCCACACTATATGTATAATAAAAGATGTTATATAGCAAAGTTATAAATGCTGGATAAAAAATTAAAGGGGATGGAAAGGGCTAGGCTATGAAATATAATTATAAGTTGATCACAGGCAGACGGGGAAACGCAAATATGATTCTACCAAAGATTGTTTAATATTACAAAGGTATAATATATGTTTAGTTTATGAATAGTTAGTGTATAGTTAGTTTCACCGATGTTTTAGGTCGAGATAGTTTAATTTAGTTATGGTTTATTATAATTAAGTAAAGTTTACACAGGATGGCAAGAATTATGGAGAGGAGAGTGTTTTGTGAATGTATGAGTGCATGAACGGAGGAAGGGATGAGTAAGTATAAGATTAGAGAAATGTAAACCAAGTCCTATTTTCAGGCCGATAAGGCTAGAATAAATAAATATATATATATAGCGAGGTTATATAATTTGAACGCAGCGGATCTTCAAACTTGATTGTTTCGAAAGCTAACAATCCGCTGAAAATAAAAAGAATTTTCCTATGAAGTATCACGTGGTGTCTGGTTTTGTTCGATCGGACCCAATTTCGGAGCAAGAGATTTTGATTGGTTCACAGCCGATTCGTGGACTTGGTCCGGTAGAATGTATAAACTTACACCTGACTGGACTAGCACAAAAAATATGTTAAGATTGAAATGACGTGCGTCATCAAGCGCGTGATAAATTACCGTGGAAATAATGCTGGCATCATTTTTCTTAGTAAATCGCGCTGCAATCGTGCCCGAAGCTATTCTTTAGCCTCCCAAACCTATTTACCAAGAATATTGCTTCACAAATGCGATTAACCCAGTTAATTTATGAATAGCTATGGAATACATTATCGTTCGGCGTTTTTATCGGAGAATATTCGATATATATTGTATATCGAGCATCATATTATCTTTCATTCGCATATAATTTATCTAGATTTATCAGCGTATTTTTAAATACTTCGTACACGCAAGCGAAATTGCAGTACCCCGGTTTTTTATCTAAGAAATTTTGCAAGATATCATAGCATGAATTGGATATGATGATAAATTCGGTAAGGAGCTGGCAGAAAACAACGCTTAGCTACATACGTTATCGAGCGTTATCATTTTAGATTATCCACCAACGAAAACAATTATAAGTGTGTCCATATGTACATAAGTATATCGCACAATCGCGCATCATACATATTCGATGATGTTTAATATGTTAATTAATTGATCGCCGTTTTTATTCAATGTGCTTTGTTTTTTACAGGACTGTTGAAATGTTACTGCGATATCTGCACGGAGACCAATCACACGTGCGAGACCGATGGCTATTGCTTTGCTAGCACCAGCCTGGAGAACGAAGTGCCCACATTAGCTCGGAGGTAACGTATTTGCATGCAGAAACTATTTAACCAGTAGAGTAATTTTTCATTGACCCTAAATAAAAGGACCCTGTCGATCGCCAATTCGTCGTTTTCGCGTCAGTAAAATGCAACCGCTCATTTTTATAAATCACATCTATTAAGTCCGTAATTTACAATCATCCGGTTTTGCAAATATTTCAATGAATAAGCGATATGTACAAATTTGTACATATTATGCACTCATATTAGTTAAACTTGGTCAGATTAACATGTCACTATTCACTTTCATATAAATTGTCCAATGTAAATTACAAGTCGTGATGCTACGGGACGAATAATATGTGCGTTCAACGAACGGTAATTAATAATGTATTTAGCTGTTCGTATTTATTATAATAAAACAAGATTTATTTGACGCAATCGTTCTACCCGGAATAGAAACAATATCACGATTATTTTACGAGGAAGCAAATGACTCGTGATTGTTGGGTCGGGTATCCGGCAAACACCGTGTTTCAACTTAATTTTCGAGTTAATTGAACGTTATTGACGAATAAATCGTGAATTGAGCAACAAAACGAATGATCAACGCGACACTGTAGTTAAGAGACTTCGCTTTATCGTGTTGAAACATGCTTTTTCTAGTACCGAGAAATGTGTTACATGTATAATCGCGGAGAATTTCGTGGAGCCTTCGGTAGAAATACATGAAGAAGGTATTCAATTTCGTATAAGATCAACCGTTATTACACAGGGTTGAATGTAACAAGAAAAAATAGTGTTTTGCAAGTATGCCGGAAATTAATTTCGTTGGTGAATTGTCATGAACCAAACGTGTATTCAGAATCGCGAGCTGAACAACATCCAATAATGATTAGAATCGGAGAGGTCGAACATTTATCAAAGTATTTTATTGGCCGATCACGTATTTCGCGTTCCTGGATGCTTCGGGTATTCGGACAGTTCTGATTTTCCCTGGGCACGTTTCGATCGCGTCCACCGTTAAAGGAAGTTCAACAGTCCCGTTCCGTTGGCGATCGATTCCCCCTTTCGTAGTTTCCAGGAACGATTAGCCACTTTTTTCAGTTGGCCCTGCGGGGGCATGACTAGCGTCTGTTTCGGGAGTTTCGACGGAAACGAATTATTGTTGTCGGCCGGTGGTCGCGTTGGTAACGCTTCACGTAGGTTGTTCCGAGCTCGTGTTTCTCATCGCGAACGAAACAGAAATCGAGATCGAGAGGTTTCGTGAGAACGAGGATCGAACGCCACGATCCCTACTTGCACCCTACCTGATCTTTTCAATCAGTTTCCAGTTTTCGTGGGGGTAGCCACAAATATCCTGTCACAAAGGCTTGATCAGTTGAGCCCTTTACCTCCTCCTTAGACGACAAGGAATTCGATGAAAATAATTTACATCCACTTAGAATATATTACATTAAGTATCTATATATGTGTATTCAATTTCTGTGTACGAAGTGTGCAAGGATTGTGTAGACGTGATACTACTATACGCAGTTTCGAAATCGGACGAAATCGACCGAGACGGTATGCGACAGTCTGAGGTCGCAGACGTGCGGACGGAGGCTAAATGTTTAATGCGCCAGACGGATAATTCGGATAATTTAGCCGGAGATCGTATCGAAAATAGCACGGTCGAGATTATTTGATTGGTCGAGACAATTTTCTCTTATATCGAATGATTACGAAGTGACGTAGCTAGTTCTCGAATCGCATTAAATTTTCGTTCCACTTCGTTGTCGCCCGTTCTTTTTTTATTTATTTAAATAACCGGTTACTCTCGTTTTGCGCGAACCGAACTTTTATGTTACTCGTGTCTGTATTCATTTAAAACTCGTTCTTTTTTTGATTTTGCCAGATTAACGTGGAAGTAATTTTACCTTTTGAAAAGTATTTCACGCTACTTACTAGCTAATCACTTTGAAATGCAAGCTGTTCCAAAAATATGGTTCTACTTATTTTTGCGCGTAGAATCATCAGCCGGTTGTACCACGATTTTTGGGACGTTCTATATTGCACAAAGTATGTAATACGAAACTGGTTTCACGGTTGCTCCAAGTACACCCGCTAGATTCCTCTATCTCCCCACAACAGTTCAATGAACAACGCGTGATAACTTCGAATAAAAGGTAAATTTGATCGCGTGCGAGAACGGTAAGGTAGAAGATTAGAACGATCGAGAGAGTAACGGGTAAATCGCGCGTGGGTGTACCTCGTTGGTTGGAACGGGCTGTTGAAACTAAACGTGGCATTGTGATGTTGTGAAAGGTGCCTCGACCGAAAGCAATGGTTCCCACCGGAAGAACCGTCCTGCAACAGTAAGGGTATCTATCGGTCCAGCGACTGCTGCGATAAAGAGTACTGCAACCTGAATTTATATCCGGTCTTACTATCCCTCGACTCGCCTGAATTATCCTCAGGTATTCTTTTCGCTGTTTTCGACCAGCCCGAGCAACCTTTTCCACTTACAATACCGTGTAAAAGTCTTGAAACCATTTTTAGTCGCAATTAGAAATATTTCCTAAGTTTCATGGAGCTCAAAAAAAATTTTATGTATAGATACTCTTTCGTTTATCTGATTACCACGTGTGACAGAGTTTAAAGATTAAGCATTACATATTACTTATGTGATTATTTGAAGGAACTTTATGTGTAACGCAATTAGTACGTTCTTTCGTTTCAAATAAATACATATCTTTCCACTGATTAACTCATATCATTAAAAGGATGCAGTTTTTCTCATGATCAAAGACTCGTACACAGTATTTGTGTTTTATTTTTTAACATCCCGTTTCGCTTTTGTTCCTCCAGTTTTTTCTTTACCTTTGCGTTTTCCGTGTTTCTCGTTTTAGTTAACACGTTGTGCGACGGTACGAGATTATCCGTAACAGAGTAACATCTCAGTTAGACGCGTGAGAAGTGAATTCGTGTTCCGCTGTAAACGCAAAAGCAAGCAACGTACTAATCCGCAGATGTACATCGTTCGCGGACGGCATGCGCAGCAGTGTTAGCGTGTAGCGAGTTTTGTAAATCGATGCCGTGTGCCGAAATTGCAAAATGATTTGCGTAATGTTGGTTTTGGGTGTGGTTTACCCATTGACGGAAACGTCTCTACTCAACTAAACGTATCCGGACGGTTTCGTTCGTGTATTCACACAATCCTCTCGCGGAAAAAATGATTCCTGTCCAAAAATGTCCTGCTTCTTTGTCCACACGATTGGAGTAAATGTGCGTTGCAAGCAATCGATCTATAAAATTGTAATTAGGCTCATAAATTTGCAAAACTAACAAGCATTTGTTTCTTTTCATAGTCATCGCACAGATGTTTATTAATTTTTTCTTTGTTAAACTGTTTTATACAAAACACTAAATCTCATTATTTGAAAAAGATTCAGACTCTGATAATATTATAAAAATGATGACAGAGCAAAATATGTTTCGTGTTATCTGGAGATTGTCTGTACGTTGCCGATTCAATTGGGAAACATAGGCACTCCTGCATATTGTTTCACATCATTATCCAACTGTTGTTTTGTTGGATTGAAATGGGAATTCTGCTCGTTTTGTACAGGATAACGACAATAATAGAGGTTCTATTATTTGCAATTTATTATTTGTTAGAGTAATTGAATTAGATATTTCAATCTGGAAATGTTCCATGATATGATTGGTAGTATTATGAAGTCTTCATAATCCTTACAATGTGTTTTAAATAAAATTGCGATTACATTTACATTGGTTTGTTAATGAATTTATACACGAAATTTGATAAAATCTGGTTACTTCCATGTTTTCTGATGAGACGATGTCTGCGTCGAGAGATACTAAGAAAGATAGTTGAAGCAGAACTTGTTAGGAAAATCTTCGTTCATTAATGTTGCTCGTTGAAACTCGGAGCTAACTGCATATGTTACGGTTATAAATCTTTTCCAAAGAAAATACCAAATGTAATTGATGATAACTTTATTTTACAAGCAAAACACGAAAACTTCGATGTGTCAAAAAAAAGGTATAAAAAGATCAGGATATTAGCGAGTACACGATAAGTGTTTAAAAAACGTTTCTTACGATCGCGATGCCGTAAGCGAACGGAAGTGGTTCGAGAGTTCTATAAATAGAGATTTCGGGATCTAAGAAAAACGAGCAGAACTTTCCAAACCAGCCGTATAATTTGATTTTATCGCGGATTACTTTGCCGCAACTTTCACTATAATTTATTCGTTCAATCAATTTTCTGTTCCTTCTTTTAACCGCAAGTCAGTAATTATTTCGTGTTGTAAACGTCATAGATGAAATATCGGATTTCACAATATACATATTGAGAAATGAAATCGATTTGCTTTAAATTTTATTTGTTTCACATGAATCGATTGCTAATTATAATTACCGTTACTACTTTCATTCATGTCGTACTTACAAAATGACTCTTAATGTTATTAATCTTCTTCGTTATTGCTTCATTCGTGTGAGGTCTCTTCGACAGAAATATTTTCCCATTCGACCATTCCTTCCACATTCGCCCACGCACGTGGATATTCGTGCAGATGTTCCTCATTTTATATACATAGTTACATCGTGAAAATAGGCGTAATAACAATCTTCATAACGAGATCATTAACTGCATTCCTTGTAGTACTCGCGTATATCGTAATGTTCGCGTTTCCTTTATCCTCTTTCCTATTTCAATTAATTAAAAAGCTTGTTTCTGCGAATATTTTTTTGTAACCTGATACGGATGTTCATGTATTAATCTTTTTCTTTGTATACTGTATGTTATTGTAAAATATACATCTATACAAAAAATTATCAGTGTCGTATATTCATTCTAATTCATTAATCTATAATAGTTTTTATTTTTGTGTTTAGAATAATAAACTACAATTTGATTTTTTAAGTCTGTTGGGGAAAGTATTGATTTCTACGTATTTGCAATATAAAATAAATTGGAAAGTAACATATATAATACATCTACCGTCGCTTCATTTTATTTCTTCATATCACGTTATGTATATAGGATTCAAATATTGAAAATACAATATTTCATTTCGTGATCGATAGCGTTTCCGCTTTCATCTCATATTTTATCCCCTCCTATTCGCGAACGTATCTATCCAACGGCCGCCCGTGTCCGACCAGCCACAGGGACTGCACCCAATTAAAATTTCGTCGTGTAAAAATAATCCCGAACCATGACTCCGCTTTCTCTTCGGAACCACTCGAATTCACTCTCATCCAGGTTCTCGTGCTTCATATTTTACGTTTGTTAACGCTCGCCTCGTTCAGATTGCGTGAAGCGTACACGTGAAGTAGCTTAGCTCGAGCGTGTTTCGTGCGCTCTCTATCTTGGATCGAACTTTACGCAGCTGCGATCCGTGCCACGTGGACCCATTGCACCCGATAAAACGAAAAGTTTCATTGGATGAATAAAAGTATTCTTAACTATGTACAATTCACATAAATAAGTCAGAGTACAAATTGTGACTTAGTAATATGGACGATTGTACAGGGTATCCCAGGATACACGGCTTCCCTTTGAGAAAAGCGAAACTGAGTGAAAAGTTATTAACACAGTTATTAACGAGAAAAGTGGACCAATAGACGTAAAGCGACTTGGTCACTTAAGTTCTATGCAATAGCGAGAGGCCATGCTCCGCGCATTGGTCTACTTTTTTCGTTAATAACTTTATTAATAGCGATTGGAGGACAAAGTGGGAAAGGAACTTTCCCTCAGAATTTCACTCCCCTTCACACCCTTAAGAGAAAGTCATTGGGACATTCTGTATTAATTTTTATCTTCACTGATCTGTTCGTAGTCTTTAGTTCTATGGATGCACAAGTATTTGGACATTCGTTATAAACCTTTTAATTACATTTTATCTGTTCAAATATTTGTCCACAGTCATGTACAATGTAATGTAGTAGAATTTGAATTGCAAAGTGATATGTATTTATATTAATTCTGATCTAGTATTTTACATTATACTGAAAATGGAAAACGTTAAGGAGAGTATTCTTATATCTCTTGTATCCATTAAATTCTACTAGTTGCGAATGAAACTTTTCATCCATGTCGATTCCATGGGCTACAAAAATATCTGCGAAGGAACCACGATTGTATAGAAGAAACGAGTGCTGACGTAAAATTTTCTCGAGCTCGCAAGTCTGCTCTCCGTATTTCGCTTCGACGTAACGCACAGAAGGAAGCTAAACTGAAGAAGTTCGTGTAAAAGTCGAACGAATCGTATTTTTTCTCGTAAGACATGATTAAATGATATTCGGGGGCGTGGACGTCGTAAAATTTGAACGCACGAGTCAAAGATTCTGTTCGATAAATACGTGATTAATAAGCGGAAGTTATTTCTTTAATTTCGTTCCCCCTATTCCCTCCCTTCTCTGCAGTTAGTTTAGGTCTTCGAATTTCATGTGATAACGCGTAGCTGTCGTAATAATGCTCCTCGCGTGTAGTCGGTGATCGATCGGATGCAAATTCCATGGCATTTCAGTCCGGAGGATATATTTTTAATCCGGTTTGGAAGATTAATACTCGAGAGGACGCGAGAAATCAAATGAAAGAAGTATCTTACTATTTCGACCTGGCTTTAATTCTAAAATCATACCGATTTGGCTCAGTAAATTGGACCGTCTTAAGTTCTGTACTAATAATTTAACACATTGTTCTCATTTTCCCCAAACAATAATTTATACAGCGTTAACGTTTTATTTGATATTTCTCTTCTCGTAGATAATTAGACGCGATTTAATTACTTGGGTAAACAGAACGCAACAAACCTTCTTCGACCGTAATTAACAAACCACAAATTACCACTCGTTGGATCACCTTGAAGTTTGTTTCACATTTCATCCGGAACTTTCATAATCCTTAATTAAGTTCTGCGTTTTCGTTTCTTGTGAGAGATTTGAATTGATTTTGTTGAAAATCACAGAGTTGATCGACGCGGACTAACAACATCTCAATGCATCCATGACGATGATCGTTTAATCTATTCCCGTTTTCTATTTTGTTCTTTTACTGTACTTTTTTTTTACAAATACTGTTTTCATCCTCACTTTGGTGTGCCCGAGTTACGTTTTGTTATACTGTACCTGCTTTAATCCAACCGGACTTTAGCTTTGGCTGGACGACCGGAGAATTTCTGCCTGGACGAGGTTTCTCTTTCCGAGATCAATTAACGGATGAATAAGTCAGAGTAGACATGGTTAAAAGATAACCAAAGACAGTGGTGTACTTCTTGGAGGAATGTTACAGTTTTCTATCATTTCTTGTTCTTGCCGTTTTTATCCCTCGGAATGCTCGATGACGTTTAGCTAGAGAAATAGCGAGATTTCAGGAACGGCGATCTGCTACAACTGGCTACCCCCACCGTCAGGTATCGCAACCGAGTGTTGAATTGCACGGTGTTGAACGATTTTTTTCCTTACTTTTCTTTCCCCTGTTTTTTTTTTCTTTTCGATTTTTTAATAACTTCACAACTAGTGGTCTCAAACTTATCTTAAATTGAATGTTCTGATCGAAAATCAATCATTTGTATTTGAGTTTTAACACGTTACTTATGTTCCTTCTGGTATCGCGAGACAGTTTAGAAGGCGACGATCTCTGCGTTAACTTTGTATATTGCAAGTTTGAGACTGCTTATATACACTGTTATCCCCTTCTCGTATTGAGTTCTTTGTTTTTGCTCTTCCTGGTTTTCTCCTTTTTGTTCGTGCGTTTGTTGTTTAGCGAACCAATTCGCCATGTTTAACCGTTGCGCGAGAGATAATGAGCGAGTACTATACCTTACGAACGGGCCCAGGCGTCCTTTTCACGGGACGTCGATTCCGTGGTATCGTCAGCAGCTACGCAGATACATATTTACGACTGAAAGCCGGCTACGCGTTTTATTTTTTCTGTACGGTTGCTCGTTTCGCTCGTCGCGCAAAGATTCGTAGATACATGAGACAGTCACGTTACCACGGAATGATCAAGTCCCGATTGAGTGTGGAGCATAATTACCGCATTAATGCGGTAGGACGATGAAGTTTCTGATATCTACACTCGCTTTTTATAATGCAGTTAATCGAGTGATAACATTTACCGTTAAACACGTCGTTTCGCTTCTATTATGATAAAAGATATATTTGTTGTAAATTGATAAAAGGAAACGAGGAATATTATTTTTATTCATAACAATAAATCCCTTTTAAACGATTTACTATTATTTACTTAATGTGACGAAACGTACCCACGTAAGGTAAAATATTTATAGATAAATGGTTTCATCGTCATTAGACGTTTTCTGATGTCGCTGCTATACAATCATAAATATTCGCTTATCAAATTGAGCGATGGGTCTATTTAAGGATGTATTGGCTATACAGTCAATCCCAAAAGTTTATGCACTTTAGAAANTTTCCTTCTATACTTTTTAGCACGTAGCTATTTATTATTAGCATTATTCTTCCGACGTCTGATTTCTTTTTAATTGTAGGAAATGCGTTTTTCTAAGGTACATAAACTTTTGGGATTTAATGTATAGCCAATACATCCTTAAAAAAATTCTTTTCCGTTTACACATGTTTATAATTGTATTATTCTCGGCTCGTAATTTATGTAGTCGATACGACCCTGAAACGAAGAGATGTACGTGGAGGCGTTATTTTATCGTTCTACCGAGTCGTGTTGAATTCGCGGTTTCCCTTGAAATTATAATACACGCGTGTGTATCCTCCTTAACATCGCCCTTGGTACTCCTCCAGAGTAGTAACCTCGAGTGTCCCCAGAATGTATACGCGATCTAAAAGCACGATTATTCCCCTTTTCCCAACGACATGTTATGTTACGCGTTAGTTTGTCTCTTTTTTTCTTAAAAAAAATCTGAAACTGGTGCAAACTCGGCTTGAAGGTGCGTGCATAAACAGCTGTCGTCGTCGCAGCCCGAGCCGCTCATCTTCTGCATGACGAGCGACTCGCGAAACACGACCTTTGTCATCGAGTGCTGCAAAGAGGATTTTTGCAATCGGGATATGAAACCTCAGCTGCACCCCCGCAAAAAAGGTACAGTCCAACGACCTGGAAGTAGCGAAAATTCTCTGCAGGTGGCTCAGGCTTTTGCTGCACCACTACTTTATAGATATTATACATATATATTTTATCACTTTCTTCTCTTCGTCTTTCACCTCATTTCTCTTTACTACCTGTATTTCTATTACTATGTACATATGTAGCTGTAATAATTCTCTTTCTATGTCTGTTAATTTCTTTTGCTCAGAATAATGCAGGACATTGATTTTCATTGTCCCACGAAACACTGGACAGCCCTTTATTTCCTGTGTTATGGAAGATAGATGGGAATATATTTGTACGGAACTTGGCACGTCTTTTGATGGAAATGAATTTTTTTTACGTTATTATACAATAGCTTTATTTCAGCCTGTTGACTCAGAAATCGACGTGGTTTACAGTTTATTCATTATAGTATTTTAGTCACTTTTTTCTCCATACTTACTGAACTCCTTCCCCTTTCTACTTCCCTCATCTTGTTAGTCTTACATCTCATTGCTTTCATCTTGTATTACGTTACTATGTAATGAGATACGATGGTCGAATTCGTTCTTTAAAATGAGAAATGTTTTTTTATCAATTGATACAGTTTTTCAGGACAATTCTTTTCAATCATTCTCAATACAAAAAACGAACTTGACCATCATACTTCATTAAACAACAACGTATGAAGGAATTCGTTTCTATCAAAAGATGTACCTCCTTGGACCGTGCAAGCTTCTCATAAAAACTTTTATCCAGCTCTCATAACTTAGGAAATAAAGGACTGTCCAGTGTTTTCTGGAACACCTTGAATGCATAGAAACAAGAACGCTGTGTGTATACACTTGTAGACGCTATACATGTATACATAATATGTACTGTCGGAGAGCATCTTCTATTAATTAGAGTAGCAATTAAATTTTCATGCTGTTGACTCCTCCGCGTTTTTCCACCGATGCTTTTCTTTGATAATGATTATTCTATCTTTCCCAACATGATCCGACGCAGTTAGTCCCCACACCGTGAACGCCTCGAACCCCTTTCGAGCCCCCCGAACCCCTTTATAGCTGTACCATATCATAGCTCGCACCTATTCAGTCTATTTCTTTTTCTTTCTGTTCCCCTACTGCTACATTGTTCATATTGTTGTTATACTATAATGTATGTGCAGCAGTAAGAATGATCGTTAACGATGTACTGATGAACATCATCGTATTATTTCATTGTCTCGATATGCCCGGCCTGAAAATGAATGGACCAGTCCTTAAATTTCTCGTCCTTCTTTTTCCCACATTATTATGCATATATTTTTTATATCGATGTATTCGCTGGTCGCACGCACGTATTTCTCTCTCCTTTTTCATTATCTTGTCACTTTTACACAGAACCATGTGAACCTTCAGGTTATAACAATTGTTTAATTAAATCCAGAGATAATAATTGGGCGCTCAATCACCCAGCTCTCATTATAACATCTAGATTTAATTAAAAAGAACGTTGGCACGTTAAGGTACACGTGGTCTTCATTAACTGAATACTCATTCATCTTCTTAATTAATTCAGTACGCGTACAGTGTAACATCATTAAACGTAAATTAAAGTTCGATTAAACGAACAAATCTTTCTTCTATTACGCGTATAAATCACACGATTAAACGATACCGAAGCGGAATGATAAGCTCAGCTATCACCTTATTGGCCGACTCTTTTTCCTGCTCGCTGCATATAAATATGCATTTCGCGGAAATGTCAGGATGTTGCGTATACACATGTATAATACATTCCGTGTGCAACAGACTCCTCGCGTGTGTGGAGATAGCAGTCACGGCACATTTTGTATGCACACGCGTAATACGCTACTCTACTTGCACTCGGGATCCGCGTTTCTTTCATTCTCATTCCGGGTCGCTGTATGCTCTTGTCACGGCTGATAAAGCACGATGCTCACACATACCTACACCTACATACGTGATACTCGATCGGGCCCGTGTCATCTCGTACCTATCTTTCGCGATGCCACGCCGCGAGTTTTTCTACCCAATCTACGCGTTCGCGAGATGCGAACTCCTGTTTCAACGCTCGACGCTTACGTAAGCTAGGTTTATAGTGTCCGTCGGATTTTTCGTTGATACTGTTTAATATATACGGAGTGTAAAGGAATGTTTGTTGTTAGCTGTTACAAGCGTGTTCTACATCTTGGAATGCACAAAAATCTATAAAAAGAAGTTAGTCAAGGCTAAACATATATCTTTACATTTTGTACAAATATTTCTCGAAGAATAGGTGTTCTATAGTAGCTTCAATCCTCTTCGTAAAAATTGCGAGTGAATCGTTTTCTTTTTTTTAAGGGGTTTCTTTTTATCTCTCTTCCTCTGTCTTTGAATCGCATTCATATGTTTCATTGCACCACAATCACTTTAATGTTGTATCAGTTTCTTTCTTTCTTATGATTACATGTACATATAGTTATATTATTCGTGTTAGTTTGTTAAGATAATAATATATTGTCTAGTAGTCTTCTTAATAAAATATGATATGTTTTGTTAAAAATGTAAAACGGTGTGAAAATGTTTGCCACCTATGGAGGTTCTAGTTACTTCGGGGTACTTTCCTTCTGTATTTTTTTGCTTACCCAGCGTTCGAGGGAGACCGGAAATCCTCCCAAGTGAACTTGGAAAGCACCGGTATATAGCATGTTGCCATATCTGTCCTCTCTGCACTCTCTAACAAAAAGTAGGCACGTACTGGTACTGGTAAACAGGTCCTCGCAAAAAGAGGCCGTTCTTTGTAAATATTTTCGTTCAGTTCCTCTTAAAAGGGAAATGTGCACAATTTTTAAAAATCTTTCTTTAAATTTATCATACTTTTGTACATAGAAATCTGGCAAACTATACATATGTCTTAACTCCACCTAAATCTGTTCCTTCTATAATTTTCCATAGTAATCGTTTCAAAGTTCGAAGGGTCGGTGTGAGATCCTATTGTCGTCGAAAATATTTTATATTCATAGACTTAGTTAGAAAATTTATCCATCGCGTTGTTCTTGGGGCAATGATTATCGATCCTTTTTTAGTAGCATCCCCTACGGGGACAAGATCGGAAAATAGTAATAAATCTATGCATTTCTTCAGGCACGAATGTGGCTGGATTTTGACATGTTTTTTATGTTTCAAAGTCAATTTTAATCTATGTATTAATGTAGGATTGAGTTCTTTAGTGATCTTTGGAGATTACAGAAAATCTCTTACTATGTCATTAAGCATGTTAATCGAGCATTGAAAAAATGAGATTTAGATTTATTAGTACTTAGATTTATTACTATTTTCGATTTTTATCCCCATAGGGGGAACTGACACAATTAAAAATTGGTCGAGAATCATTACCCAAAGCTGTACATACATACGTGTTATCGATAATATCAATTACGTACATTTCGTGCCGAGCCATTTCCTGTTTACATATACATACCTACATATGTATTGTTCAAATGTCGTTTAACATCTGTGAACGTGATTAAACCTTCGATGTTGCGTTAACTTGCTCGACGAGTGACAATCGAATAGAATGCTTAATCGCATCGTAATGTCGTTAATTAATTCGCACAGAGATTGCTCTTTTAAAGTTGCAAGAATATCCGTAGTAATTTTTCGTGCGATTCTTACTACGAAATCTTCCACCCACGCTTCGTTTTCTTTTCTTTTTCTATTAATTTAATAATTGTTGTAGCCGCTGTCATGTTACTCCCATTTCTGCACGTCCTTGCAGATTAAATCTTTCTCAGATCGCATCGCTATTGTTAATTGTCTGCTCATAGAAAATCGCGCGGCAACAACGGAGAAAGTTTATTAACTTTGGTACAATGAATATCTTTATTATTTTAGCGGGGACTTGGGGACTTAATTCATACCGACTTGTTTCTAAGCTTATGAAATTTTGTATATATTTGCGTCTTCCTCAGGGATTCAACAACTTTTATAAAAAACTGGATGTAACATTATTTAACACTATCGAACATTTTTTTTTCTTTTTAAGGGATATAGATGAATATTTTCTCTCTGGACGGTATTTCGTTGTGCAAGTTATAAAAATGGTTGAAATGTCAGTATAATTTCTATTATCAAATAAGTAGACTACGAAATTTTGAATACAAAATAATATTAAAAATATGAGCGATTACATAATTTGCAAATTATTTACTTGAAAGTTAAATCCTTGACGGATCGAATTAAATTTCTATTAAAAAATCGAAGAAGTACAGTGAAGGGAAATCCCTGGTACAATAACGTGACCGTAAAAAGCTGAAGATAACGACGTTATAATACGGCCTCTTAAGGACCAAATTGCTGGTAAAAGAGAAATCCGTGAATTATTGCCCGATCTCAGATTATTAATGATTAATTCCCGAAGTTATCTCGGCTACCTGTTATTCTTGCCGCTGTCCCGGTATGCCCTTACGAATTTATAACTTCGTAATAAGAGTAATTTATCACGCGGCCAACAAAGTTGAAGAAAAAGAGAAGTACCCGGCAGAGGGAAAAAAGACAGGAGAGGACTAAAGCACCGAACAGCTGTGGCTCGCGACTGTGATTTATTTACATTATTTACGTGACATTCAGGAAGGGAAAATCTTTAATTATACACAGTTGACATTTTGTGGAAAATTGACAAAAGTAGTCACGTGTTCGAACAACGAGATACCGTCGTCAGCTACGATCATTAAAATTTTTGCTTTCACTTGTTTAGTTACTTTTATTTTAATACACAAAACACAGGTTGTCGAACGTATTTACTTGGATCATTGACCCGTTTGCTCCCCGTTTCGCCTGGAGCCTTACTGTAAATATTCTGGTCCGGAAGTCATGTAAATTGTTCTCAGGTGTTACGATAAGGTACGCTTCTTCCCGGCGCCTGAGTACTCGATCTGGTGCAACACGAATAGCACGCTACGCGGTCCAGACGACGTGGAATACGTGGTCGCCTGCTGCGACCACGCTGACTTCTGCAATCGCGACCTAAGGCCCTATTTATCCCCTCGCAAGTCCAGAGGTGGGGCATACTTTCGACACGCCGATTACCTCGGACGAGGTACAACATCCGTGCACACATTCTGTCTCTTTTCAAGGTCGGTCGGTGTTGAATCAGAAAACCGCAAGGAAGTTTAACCACAACCTTGTTCTGTCTGATTTCGGAAAAAAATCGACAGCACAAAATGAATAATCAAACAAAAACGATATTTTCGAGAACGAATTTTAGGTCCCTTTTTTATGAATGCTATAGTAATTATAAAGATACTTGTTAATGTAATGTGTCAGTAGATCACTCATCCACTTCTCATTTTGTACGAGATTTTCTAAAACGCACGGTAATTTTTATCTGATTTCTATTTTTAATTTCCATTGCTGACTCTGATCGCGATTACTAAAAATTATTAAATTAATTCTTTCAATAACAAAACTGACTCTAGCTGGTTTCCTCAGATATGTAATCCACGCATATAATTCTATTTGTAAAGTTGGAATCTGTAGTCTCCGGTAAAGAGATTTGTAAGATACCTGATTGCAAAATAATCTATAAAATTGTGGAGGCATTGAAATCCGCGGCAGTGGAAGAAAAATGAGTTAACTCCTCTTTTTCAAGTTTGTTTGGAAAGATTGTTAGAGTTAGTTGGTCGGCAAACATTCGAGATTGTATTGACCTCTTCGCAACAGAAAATTACGTCAACGTTCCTTTGCTCTGAATCTTGCAAACGGTATCGATCGAATCCAATATTTGTACATCCAAACACACAGAAACTAAACGAAATGAGGCAAACATTGAAATTAGTGGTTCTAAAACTAAAATCGATGGAAGTGTAACGTTCTATTTAGAAGCGTCCAATTGCTTTCAGTTTGATTTTCACGTGTTACCAATTTACGTATTCCTTCTGTTTAAACACACTTGCCGGTGTTGCTAAATACTGCGACGACACCGTGGCTTTCTTAATTGTCGAGTCAATAAATCGAGACAATAAAAGTGAACGGAAACCAGCGTGTTCGAGTTCGCAAACAGTGTAAAAAATCGGATTGGACTTAATCCATATTGATTGATTCTCGCTTCCAAGACGCCCGTATAATATGCTTGATATTCATAAACCGAAACGCATCAATTATATGTTTTGTATAAAATATCTATAACAAATATAAGTATCGCACGACCAAATCAATAGAGTAATTATTTTTTTAAATGCATACACACGTTACATAATCAAGTATAAGGAATTTCCTCAACGACGACCTTGGAAAGACGCGTGTTGTAAGAACAAGAAAAGAGTAACAAGAATATAGGAGATGAAACAACAAGACTTGGGTCCTTGATCATCGGTTTTCGATGCTTTTTGTGAATTGTCTGGGCAATCATCTTTGTCACGCATACACGTACAGCTACACACCTACACGTTCTTCTTTATACGAGTCGTCTTTGTTCATGCGTCCTGCTTCTCTACCGAACTGGCATATAATGCAGCGACACCGCGATTCGTTTCCATTGTATATCTACGTACGTGAGCATCGCATTCCCGTTGTCACAAAGCTCCTCGCGATGCTCCATAACGATACGTTCTGTTTAGATCGCGATAGCCCATTCGTTCATCTGTTGCAAAAATGTATCAAACGATTTATCTCATCCAGTACGGTAGTCACGTGACTTTTCTACATTTGTCGTTGAGCAGTGAAATAAAAAACTGTCATCTCGATTAAGTCACGTGTAGTCATCGCAGAGATGCTTCACGATTTCATGATGTAGTAATCGAGCGCGTGTTAGACGGTATATCATCGCGTTGCATCTGTTTACGTTCACGGAATGGGAGAGCCTTTGGCAGAGACGACGATATAAATCTCGTAAGCTGTGTGCAGATAAGATAATGCTCGAATTTACATGCTTGCAGTTGATAATCGACATCCTAATTCGTAAAGCAGCTTGAAAATGAATGAAACTTCGAATCGCCTTCGATACGTTCGTTATACTTAGCATTCACATGCGGCTGAATGATCAATACCATTCAGCAACAACGCTGATTGAAACATTGAGGAAAGTACGCAGAACCGGAAAATGACATTTTATCATTGTTCCGTGCTAAATAAAATTTGAAGCTGTGAAGTTCGCATTGCATAAAGTAGCGAAGGAGTACGTTCGAAATCGAACTCTGCAAATCGTTTAGTCCGATTTTAGAAAAGTTATTCGATTTTAAATAGTCAGTGTTCAGTTTTGCTCTTAAGATTGTATGAACCCTTACATAAAACAAAGTATTGAAATTTTCACAGTTACTAGAT
>NW_017137498.1:676724-689938 GCF_001652005.2 Ceratina calcarata | reverse complement strand
TAAATTCTATAAATGTACAATTCTTGCAATGCTCTTGTAAACGATGATGCAGACCATATAAATTTTTTAATGTAAGATTCTTGTGAACCTTTTAAATGACATATTAATTCTTTGTTAATATTGTAAAAGCAATTGTTGTGCTATAGCTAAAAATGTTTTGTAAGGGGGTCAGTATAGGAATAACGTTAAAAAGTTAAACTTTGAAGAGGAATATCTTGCTTATCACGACGCTGGGCTTCCTGTTATTGTAATCAACAATAAATAACAAAAATAACATCATTGACATACAGTTAAAATTTGAAAATGGTTATAAATAAATTAATTAATTCATACTGGCCGTCATAAATCGGATAAAGAGCTCGTCGATGCTCGGTCATTGATAGTCGTTCGATACATACGCGTAAGCATTATTAAAAGTAGTCGCATGAAAACCGATTAGAGAATGTAACGAAAGAGGATGCGAAACGGAACGGTGTGGTGCTGATGCGACATGGCAGCTTGAGTGAAATGGACGACAGCGTGATGCGTTGTATGGAGCATAGAGAAACGAGGCGTATTCGCACGCTATTGACGAAGGGATGATGGAACGTATCGAAACCAGTATCCATCGATTATACGGGCTCCACTAAATCCGGGGGAGAGACAGCTAGTTATTGACGTGCGTTTTCACTGCACCGATTTATTTCGATACACCTGTTCATAATGTTAATATAATGAGACATTTCTTCCAATATTATCGTATACAAAACGAAGCTTTGTACATATTCTACCTTTCTCTTTTTAACGTTAATAAATTTTTAACCGTGTTTTCTCTAACGGTAATAAATATTCTGCTCGTATTAAGTTCTTTGGTTGTCATTCAAGCTTTAGGCATGTAATTCAACTTTTGTATTCGCCCTCTGATTAATATTGCTACTGTTATTGTTTAGTTCTTTTGTATTTTATATTATGCTTTTTTAATGTAAACTAAAAGATTTTACTTGTTTATATTATAATAATTATTACCAATTAATTTGAACGATAAACGTATAAGTTGGCAAAAAATTGTTACGAATGTCGACTACATCTTCGGTCGCATTTAGATAAATATTCCGTTATGTTTATAATTGTATGCATTTTGGACTACGGACTTGCGGTGCAGTGCTAAATGATAAAACATAGACAAGAAACATGATAAGAAAAGTGTTTTACTAGCTATGTTGGTATAAAAAACGATTTTTTTTCTTCACAAGATCTTGGAAAGTCACTAAATTCGTTATCACACTTGCATCATCCGTTAAACATTCGAACATGCTACGCGAACTTCTTTCAAGGTCCGAAAATTGCATGACGTGTGCCATCAGAACACGAGATCATGCGCCAACATCGCAGCCAGCAAGTTTAGTACGTATCCCCGGGTTCTCTTGACAATCTTCATCGGGCATCCCCCCTGGACCCGCGCAATCATTCATCTGTGACTCGTTTGACCCACTGTTATTTGTCATCTCATCATCTACCTCCTGGGAATCAATTTGCTGCCTTATCGTGAAATTGCTAGATGGATGATACTTGCGCGGACGCGAGCCTCGTGATCGATTCGATTCCACGAATATTTGTCTACCCTCGCCGCGGCACCGCACGGCGAAGTCCCGCAATTTGACCATTCCGACGGTATTTCCAATTTATTTCTACCCTCTTCAAAAATTGGGAATGACGACGATACGGATCGCGCATCGCGATTCGCGGATAAATCGGTTGTTTTACAAGTTTTATTAAAAAATAATTACTCGAAAGCGATTACTCGCTTCGTAGTTCAATGAGAAGGTGATTGTTTCGTTTCGAAGTTCAATAGGAGGGAACGATTACTCGCTTTGAAATTCGATTTGAAAATGATTACTCGCTTTAATACACGATAGGCAAGTTATTTAATGCTTTCGAATTCTGTTCAAAACTCCAGAAATAATATTTCATTTGAAAGTTGTTGAAAAGACCGATTGTTTTAATATTGTATAAAATTCTATTCAAAATAACAGCGCTTTGTGTTAGATTGTATCGATTATTTAACGAAATACAACTTTGGTTTATAATTAGAGAAAAATGAAATACTTGTTTCAAATTTAACTGTGTGCACTGTTCTAATGTTCCCCGTATGAGTTTCCGAAGAATAATCAATTAACAGCATCCGCGTGAAGGAATTCATGCTCACCGCGTATGTACATCGTTGTCAAATCAAGTATCAGGTAAGTGAAGCTGCGAATGGTGTAACGCAGGTGTCTACAAATCGCGAGAGCAACGTTGTATCCAGACGATGATGACTCGTGCACAGTTCGTATCATTATTGTGCATACATCCACTGGACAGGTAATTCCGAAGATCGGCTCACATTTGGCCGATCGATACGATGCAAGAAGTGGAATCATCGTTTTGTACATTGACACCCTCGACGCTTTTATTCACGATGATCTCTCTCGTTTCCTTTCTTTGTCTTTATGAAAATCGTCGTCCAAGTTCATTCTGGATCGGGTACTGATCGTTGGACTGGTTCGAAGAGAAAAATTCGAACTGAATATATCACATTCCCGACCTGGCGTACTAATCTCGCATGTGCCTGTTCACTTTAAACAGTTGCTGTTCACTGGTGCACATTTTTTTCGGTATGCTTGTTATTCAGCACGATTTCCGAACATGTTTTTGCTGTTGCTGCATCTCTGTTTCGTCAGCTTGGCGCATCCGCTGCTCTCCGATTTTCATTTCCACACGGGTTTTCGAGTGGCTTACTCAATCACTTGGAGAAACTTGTTACATTCGATCAATTGACTGAAACTTGTTTCATTCGATTAACTGTATACTTAAGCCATGCGCAAGCTATGAAAGATGGCATTTTCTGCTATTATCATCTATCACACGCTGAAATCTTCTTTTATTGCATGATTATAAAAGGAGTAGAGAAGCGTAGAAGATGCTTGTAAAGTCGAATGTTTCTCGTTTCTTTGGGTGGTTTCACGTCGTTTCACGATCAAAACACTAATCGTGGATTTGTGCCGGCTAAAGTGCCGCCAGGCGATGACCCAATGTGGGTCACTTGGAAAATGGCCTTGACGATAGCGATGCCAATATGCGCAATCTGCGTGGTGGTTATGGTCATTTATCACGTACGGATGACCAGAAGAAGACCCGGGGATTCCGATGACTCTCAGGAGGCACCGGATCGGCCCATCCTGGGCGGCGTTACCATTAGGGATATGCTGGAAATGACGACTAGTGGCAGCGGCTCAGGTAGGTCAAATTAAATTTTTCCAACGCGAACCCACTTCTTCTGTCACTACCATTACTAATTGTCGTCAAAAATCTTATCTCTTATCCTATCCCAAATTGACTTATGTAATGGAAGCTGTTCTGTATTTAAATAATAATAATTTTTGCTTATGGATATATTATTAATGACAAGAGTTATCTACAATCATACTGAAATTCGTGTTCTTCAATGCCCATCCTCTCCCAAGTAGGCCTGCCGCTTCTGGTACAGCGGAGTATAGCACGCCAGATTCAGCTAGTGGAGACGGTCGGTAAAGGTCGTTTCGGCGAAGTCTGGCGTGGCCGTTGGCGGGGTGAGAATGTTGCCGTGAAGATCTTCAGCTCGCGCGAGGAGAGGTCCTGGTTCAGGGAGGCCGAAATTTATCAGACGGTGATGCTCAGACACGACAATATCCTTGGATTCATCGCTGCCGATAACAAAGGTACATACGAGGGTGTGCGTGAATGTATTTTGCACTTTTGAATCGATATTCGAGCAATCTGACAAAGGAGTCTTCCAAAAAGATTGAAACGAATGACTCGTAATGTGATCAGATTTTCTTGCAATATTACTTTGATGTGAAATTAAGATTGGACACATAACATTTATAGAATCAATCGCAGCTGTTAAGAATAAAATGAATTATTGTAATCCATAAATATTAAGGTGGCTAATATTCTGGTTCGTTACATGTTTTCGAAGAGAATTGAAAACTCAAGCAGATCAGTTTAATACGAAGTGAAATGCTGAAATAGGATCATGAACTTCATGTTTTATCATTCTATAAATCAGGAACGATAATAAGTTAATTGATCATGAGTTATCTTTTATTTTTGTAAACATTACACGAGGCATATAAGATAATACTTATGTAATTATACTTTTTCGATTACTTGCTACATTTCACTACATCTTTTGCAATGAAATAATCAGTTGCGCTTAACATTTATTATGCGCAATAAAAGTTACGAAGATACGCGAATGATAGATAAAAGAGTATACGATTATTACAATTTACGTGTTTGAGGTAGCTGAGTATATAATTCGCGTGTTTTCTTTTCAGACAATGGCACGTGGACCCAACTGTGGCTGATCACGGATTATCACGAGAAGGGTTCGCTGTTCGATTATCTGAACAGATCGACCGTGGACACGAACGGTATGATCAGGATGGCATTGTCGATTGCCACCGGGCTCGCGCATCTTCACATGGATATTGTAGGCACGCAAGGGAAACCGGCTATCGCTCACAGGGATCTAAAGTCGAAGAATATCCTCGTGAAGACGAATGGGACATGTGCGATCGGTGATCTCGGATTAGCCGTTAGGCATGATGTGATAACGGACACCGTTGATATTCAGTTGAACAATCGGGTCGGTACCAAACGGTACATGGCGCCCGAGGTAATTTTGAAACAAATTTTCAATTTACTTCAATGTTATCACGATGATTAGAACTAGTTTGGTTTGAAACATGTTTTTCTGTAACTTGTTACAATAATTTATTCAATTGCGTTTATACTGTACAACAAAACGCGTTAAGAATCTTCACTTGGTAAAAACCTTAAGTTTAACTGTCGGTCTCTCTTTTATTGACATCGTCGCGGCGTTGTTTTTCGAGGATTTTGCTCCGGAGAAACTCCCCGCGTCGAGGGTATGACTTCTGAGGATTGTTGCTTCTGCTTTCAGGTTCTCGAAGAGACGATAAACATGAACCACTTTGATTCCTTCAAGAGGGCTGACGTATACGCTCTCGGGTTGATCCTCTGGGAGATTGCCAGGCGGTGCAACGTCGGCGGGATTCACGACGAATATCAGCTACCGTTTTACGATTTGGTGCCTTCCGATCCGACGATCGAAGAAATGCGTAAAGTTGTGTGCACCGACAGACAGAGGCCGTCGATACCGAATCGTTGGCAGTCGATCGAGGTAGCTATCTGCGGCTATTAATATTTACTTTTGTTCTCAAGACTGCTCGTTTCATAGAACAATTCACAAATTTTTTTATTCAAAATTTTGATTTAACTTCAACTCAATTCAGTTTGTTGTGCTCATATAATTATCATACAGTATGTAGATATCTTATCAATGAACACTTAAATCATTATTCAATGAAATATACAATTGGTAATCACGCTTATTGTTTCTTTTTTTTCAGGCGTTACAAGTGATGTCGAAGGTGATGAAAGAGTGTTGGTATCACAATGCGGCAGCTAGACTAACCGCGCTTAGGATTAAAAAATCTCTCGCGAACTATGGCGCGATAGAGGACTTGAAGTGAAAAGAGGCAAGTCTTCAAGCGATCGTTCGAGCGATCGGTATGAAAATGAAAGAAGTGCTCGAAACACACGTGAACACTCACTTTAATCGTAACTCTTTTATTGCAATAAAACTTTTTAAGTGCCGTGTTATTACGCGCGAGACAAAAAGTGCGAAATTGTATGGTAGGAAGCAGGAGAGAAAGGGAGGGAGAGAGTGCGAACCTGAGAGAAAGAGCGAGCGCGAGAGAGGGAGAGAGTCAGGGAGAGATGTAAGACACTTGATCGATATGAAAAATTCTAATAGTTGAAGCAGAGAGCCTAACGAAAGACTGGTTTAAAAAATAATAATAATCGAGACGACGTTCCTTTAATTGCATTGACTTGGTCGAGTCGTAGACTCTAATTTCAAGTATATCAGCCCGTACGTATGAAGTAATGGAATTATTCTACGTAATCAAGAAGTCGGAGTTATGTAGGTAAGTGAAGGGAATCTGTTTTCGGCAAAAATGAAAGAAAAGGGAGAACACTCATTAACGAGCAGTGACTGTCGGAAACACGGACAGGGTCGGCGATGAACATCCGAACGGAAAAATTAAATGGGTTTTGTCATCATAATCAATCGGTCGATCGATCGTTGTCCGAGAAGGAATTAATTAAATACGCCCAATCTATTCGATTAATCGAACGCAATATTAAGCCTGGTCACGCGTCACACACTGCTGTATATTTATTGATAGTAATAATAAAGAAAAGATAATGGAATATATAAATTTATTATATATAGCGACGTTTATTGAGTAATATTAATAAATATTAATAAATTTGTACATTAATATATACACACATATAATTATATTTGTAATCAGGCGATGCGATTCGATTGACCGAACTAACACGTTTACCGGCTGTCTTTTAACAAGTTATTGTTTCGTAGGGACGATTAAATAATCAATCAATAATTGTATAATTTATTAATCGATCGATCGACGACGAGGGTTTCTCGCAAACGGACTTTCTTCGCTATACGAAGTTTCTTTGGAGAGAATTTTACAAACCGAATGGCCTCCGAGTCAAATTAGATTTTTGTACGTTTCAGCACTTTTTACTTGATTTTAAATTTTTTTAAAAATACGTATCATATTATAAAGATTCGTTCGTGTAATGCCGCGCGCACAATTACTCGTGATTAGCTCGTGAACAGTTACAAATTATGTTCGTTACCGACTTATTCTCGGCGAGCGAGAGAACCGATTGCAAGCTATTCGCGAACGCAATTGCGAGCTGCAGTCTGGCCAAGGCGTAATTTTACCGGTGCGTGTAGAGACTGGATCGAATTTTTTTCGAAAGAATATACCATACATAACGTGTTACAAGAGAAATGCATATCCTTGTTTTCTCGATTCTACAATCGTTTAGAATCGAATGTTTGCGTCGATTCTGAACTTATATACAGGGTAGATAGAAAGAGCCGAACAATTTATAGTTATTGAATGGAAACGACCACACGTAGTTCAAGTATACGCGTTTTCGCCCCCTCTTTTTTTATCTATTATTAAAGAAGGTAGCTCTTATAAAATCTTTTTATCAGTCGTTTTTTTACATCGATGCAAGCAATACTTTTTAAAAATATGCTCTCGTTTTGGAAGTCTAACTTTCGAATTTTTCTCAAGGTTTTTACAACGAATGACTGTTTCCGATTTTGTCTTCTTTCTTTTTTAAATCTTATTACTACAAACACGTAAATAATATAATTTAGAGATGGCGTAAACTGCTACTTTTCGATCACGAGTGATTCCAAATCACCGTGATTTTTCACGGTGATCGTGATTTTGGTGATCTTCTCACTGGTGGAGAGTAGACTGTGACGACGGCGTGAATTTGTGCTTTGAGGCCCAATAATCTGACGTCTCCAATATACGAATAATACTAATCGAATGATTGACGCCGTTGAATTTCTACCAGTTTCTACAACTATTAACTAACTTCTATGATGTGGATATAACGATTCAAAAATATTAAGGTAAAAATATGAATTACATAAAGAAGTAGAGACAATTAATGATATTCAATACTGAATTACAATAATATACATACATGTAGTATGTATGGAAATAGAAAAAATAATTTGTTTATGGATTTCTTTATTTCTTACTAATGTTTAAAGCTACAAATATAATAATGTAATTAGTTTAAAATCATATTGAATACGTATTTTTTAAAATCAAAATTTATATTTTGGGTCAGTAAATATGAACAGGAAATATGAATATTGTATAGTGAGTCCATACAATACGAAAAATCGCGATCACGGCCGTGATTTCATGTAATCACAAGGGGTGACCGTGATTTTCCGATCACTGTGATAAATCACAATTAGTGATTTTGAACGCCATCTCTATTATACGTATTACACAATTACACGTATTCTTAGCATTAGACGAACCCAGATGTTTTGCTCAAGACGAATATTTTTGCGTATTTATCGTGATACGTGCGAACTGTAGGCGGTGCGTCGTTATACGCGGGACTTTCGGAGCATATTTCCTTTGTAACACAGGAAGGCTGAAATTGAAGGGTGCTAAGCTCAAGAATGAATGTACCGTTTATGTGTGAAAGGGAGACAGACTGGACAATTGAGGTATGCAAGACAGAGAATGGTAGAAGCAGACTGTGGAACGTAATTGAGAAGGAGAGAGAAAGAGAAATCTAGAAACAAAGATAGAAACGAAAGCGAATTGATAAAAGAAGGAAAAACAAAGAAAAACATTGGAGAAACTATATTTTCTGGAATTTTTTCGATGAAAGAAAAAGAGAGAGAAAGAGAGAATGAGAATAAAAGAGAGAGAAAGAAGTGACTGTGAACGATGCTTGACAAGCTTCAATTACGGACGCGTGCTAGTTTTTAATATTTTTGATTACCGCTTCGACACTTGTACGAATGATATTTTATACATTTTCTTTAAATTCGTGTTTTAGGAAGCGCGATCGAAAATATTTTTAGCTACATGCGTCACGGTTGTCGAAAGGGAATCATAGATTAATTGTGATTGTTTATGCATTTGAGATATCTAGCTTTCGGACAGTTTCGTTTCTTCCGTTGCTATTATGAAAACATTTGCATAAACATTCGCAGCCTAATCGCAAGAAACGGAGTTGAGCGTCTTTGTTGTACCGCGAGAACGAACTGGCATGCGAGAATGCGTATGATATGTCTCTCTGCAAAGCTAACCCGGTGGCCTCAAAGAAGGTTCGTTGAATGAAAAGGAAAAAAGGGATAAAAGTAAGCGTGAAACTTTCTGTTACGAAGTTACCCGAACGACTTTGTTCGCCCATGGAGCCAGAGATATATGGAGAAAACTAAAGAGCATAAACGGAATCGGATGAGAACAAAAAGACAAATACGAGGAAGTAACAAGAACAATAGAAATGATCCTGTGTAAAAGAGAACCAGACAAGAAAAGAAAGGGATTATCGAATCATTGTCATCCAATAGTCGACGTGAAAAAGTCTGCGAACTTGCGATTATTATTATATAAAGGAACGAAGGGTCGACACACATAATTGTATTTTTATATTATTTTTTTTTACCAACCGCGTTCCACCGACGGGACGTTCAACTGATTTTTCTCTTCCGTTTTCGAAAAGGAACTTTTTAAACCGTTCGAAATCCAGCTGTCACAGTCCTTTTATAAACCATGGTACTTCTCTTACCGAAAGGGATCAAACTTTGGCACCGAATACGATCCAACTGAAAGTTGTGCTGTAAATCTCTAATGTCGAAATGTTAAAAATAATTCCTCTGCGATATGATTCTCTATTACAATTGTAATTACGTCGTTCGAACGTTACCGACCAGAGACGCGATTATCCGTCGCGACACCGCGAACGTTGCAATTCACCAAAAGACTGAACGATCTAAATAATGTTCGATTATAGTAATTAACGATTTTACATGATCGAAGGAAAATAAAAAAAGAATATAACATAGTCGATATAATGAAAGTCTGGTTTTTATTAAAGATCAGGGCGAATTATTTTGGTGATGTAGCATAATTTTTCAAGTTGCATCGTTAAAATATTTTTCTACCGATTTTTAGTAAAACGCCAGCTTTAACTACGCGATTCATGCGTGTCGATACGGTTCACAGCCGCTGTTTTTTACGAATGAATGCTTCTTCGCCGGGAAGATCTTTCCGGCGTTCTTGTCATACACATTCCTATTACAACGTAGGTTAATTTAATATGATATACAAATAGCGATACATAGAGTTTACTGTGCGTCGATGCGATTCCGCCGACGATCAACTCGGCGACAGAGATGAATTTCTTATTATTAACTCGCGTGCAAATATTTCGCCGCGTCGGGGAACCGCGTCGACGGTCGTGGCCCCGCAGGTGTTTCCATATTACTAGTACAATTTTGTGCCAATAACAGATATCGAATGTTAACTAAAGCAAGCGAGCGAACGAGCGAGAGAGAGAGAGAGAGACCAGTGATGAAATATAATGTATACAAATTAATTCACTCATGTGTGCACGTTCTTGCATACATGTACATGCATACACATTCGTTCGGGAAAAAATATCTTTGGAATGAACTCGTTGAAGTATTCATTTGTAGCGATCCACCTTGAAATGATTGTTCGACGCGACTAAACAATCGAAGAATCATGTTAAATATTAGAGATATTTGGTATTTCATTAAATAAAAACTATTTAATAAGTACAGATTCATAATTTATAAATTCTTTTCACTATAATGTATAAATAGGATATATTTACATGTTACAACTTGGAACTAAATAATTTTTGGGCATGCGTTTGTCAAAATAAGTAGTCGAATTTCTATCTATTCTCCTTGGCCTTAAGGCTCAATCGTGAAGATATTTTTTCTCCGTGAACACATGATCATATCTGCCGTTGTCACATTTTTAAGCGTTCTTTGAGGTCGGTGACGGTGAAAGACGAGGCATAAAAATAAAAGGACGTCATCGGCTGGGTCTCGAAGTATCAAACAGTCTGACTCATATCCGATGAATGACGAACTGCCAAATAGTTATATTTTACCCCGTAACATACAACCCCTGTTACGCTCTTCTTTTGCTCCTTTACTGTTTAATAAATCCCCGTATACTCCCCAATTTGTACAAAAACGAGAGAACAAAAAGAATGTGAGTGAGTGAGGGAAAGTATGAGAGAAAGGTATAACAAACAATAAAATAGAAAATAACGCGAAGCGCGTAAAACGTGGCGTGTATATTTGCGCCGTGTTAGAATGCGAGAGACCTGTACCTTCGAGGCGATGCTAGGTAATCTGCATATGTGTCCTAGCATCGTCCGCTTTTAGTTTGAAAAGCTGCGTTCATCTCTTTTTCTTTATTTGCTCCAGCTTTGCGAATACATCAAACGGTGATGGCCAAAAAGATTTATAAAAATTGTCGTGTCGTTTCAATGAAATGTTAGACGTTAACGCGTTGACAGACAAATCGATTGGGTTTGTACCTTATAGAATATTTTTTTTTATTCACCGATCAAGGTACGTTTTTAAACATAAGTTATTAAATTGGCAAAACGCCAAATTTTATCCTGAATGAAACTGATCAGTTTTTATTTCCATTCGGAATGTCATCATACTGTTAAACAATTTACGAATGTTTTATTCGCTTTTAAATTCTGATCGTATACAATTTATATCTATTAATTGTTCAATCATTTATTATTTATTACCATTCTGTGCGTACACAGTAATTTGTTGTTCAACGCGTTAACCCATATTTTAGAATGTTATTGTAATTTTAAGAGAATCAGCGCGGTTGGAATGGCGCAACGATTACATTATGCGGAGCACATTTGCAAATGTTGTAAATTGGATTTACAATGTCGTCTGTTTTGTATTTGCAACTGGACCGTTTTAAAAGGGATAGAGAAATTGGCGCATATAAATAGATTTTATTCTTCCCTTGCGTTTACCATTCAGCCTGTATTTGATTAAGGAACTGTAGCAACTTTCCTCTTAATCGTAATGAATTCGTTTCGATCTTGTAGTTTAAATCTATTTTGTCAAAAATGAAGCAGATTCGAGTAGGAAGATAAATTTTTTAATCGCTTGTAAAGAGAACAGATTCACGTTACATGCTTTCCACATGCTTCGTAGTTTATTTTCCCGCTTCATTCGTCTTTCGTGTGCGTAAAATGTACAATTCTGGAGGCAGCCAAATTTTCGTTTTCCTTTTGCGAAAGAATGGAAGTTACGTAGGATTCGAAGCTAATCGTGAAGCAACAGCTTGATTTGTCTTGCTTCGAGAAACGTGTTGCTTTATCGAATGAAAAGAGTAAAACAAGTACCTACCACTATTAGTAATTAGTAATAATATATAATAATAGTAAGCATTATTTTATTATTATTATTTGATTATTGTCGTAGCGATGATCTTTCCGTTTACCGTTCTTCTTTTCCCAGTGTATTATACCCTGTACATAACAGTGTAAATGTTTATCGACGACTTACGGAATCATACGATAGAAGGAGCACTTGTAATTTTCGTAACGACGGATGGGTGGATTGGTGGATGGTGTTTTCTTTTGCTTCTTTTTTTAAGTTACACGTAGCGTACATACGTATAGATATGTTTGTGACAGGCACGTTAAATTACAAACTGATACGCATAATTGCGATGAAAAATGTAAACGTGTCGCTTAGATTGCTGAATGACCTACACTTTTGTACTACGTAATAATTATTGAGTTGTCGATACCAGATGTTTTAGAATTCAATTAAACGATTATGTTTGGAAAACATTACGATTTTATGACTTTTGGCAGTTTTATCAACCTTTCAAATTTGTTAATCCGGAAATTCGGCCATGAAAAAATGTCAGAAAACTAAATTATTTCATCTATCCAAATATTTTTGCAAACAGATGTTCTTTCATTGCCCAATCATAGAAAACATTAAATCGCTTTAGTCGGTTAAACGACGAACACAAACATTGTTAATTAAGTGACACGTTTATTTTTATCGGCGTAAACCATATCAATCACAAAGTTTTTTACATTGATAATTGAATAAAAAATAAAAAGGTAAACCAAACAGCAGGTATTGTAAAAGAAGACGATGCAACAATTCGTTCATTGATCATCCACTGTCGCTGTATGATGCGTGCCTGACGGTGTGGGTGAATCTTAATACTGTTAATAGATATACGTATCTAATGTTATTAATTATTAATTAACGTTTGATTTGTAACGAACGAGGACACGGAATTTTAGAGGCTCGCGCGAGTCCTTTTCATCGCTTCTCACGTGACACCTGTTTTCTACGATCACGCGAACCAGTTTCTATCATTTTTCTAAACAAATCACACAAGAAAAGTTATCGAAAACCACAAAAATATGGACATACATACACGCGAACCAGTTGCGATTCTCGCGAGGTTCTTGAAGAAGCCTCTTGCATTCTGTGTCCGTACAGACCCTACTAATAAACGCCATAGTGGTCTGACAAGTAATTGGCTCGAATAAATTAAATTTAATTTAACAATTGTCTGCCTCATGGTTGCATGATTTCTTTTACCACAAAACCAACCAATCAACAATTCCTTACCGTCACCATTCCTAACGTCCTTTCACCTCGATGTCTTCTTGCGTTTCCATTTATTTCTTATTACTACCTAATACAC
>NW_017137498.1:662644-675175 GCF_001652005.2 Ceratina calcarata | reverse complement strand
TCTTCTTTTCCCAGTGTATTATACCCTGTACATAACAGTGTAAATGTTTATCGACGACTTACGGAATCATACGATAGAAGGAGCACTTGTAATTTTCGTAACGACGGATGGGTGGATTGGTGGATGGTGTTTTCTTTTGCTTCTTTTTTTAAGTTACACGTAGCGTACATACGTATAGATATGTTTGTGACAGGCACGTTAAATTACAAACTGATACGCATAATTGCGATGAAAAATGTAAACGTGTCGCTTAGATTGCTGAATGACCTACACTTTTGTACTACGTAATAATTATTGAGTTGTCGATACCAGATGTTTTAGAATTCAATTAAACGATTATGTTTGGAAAACATTACGATTTTATGACTTTTGGCAGTTTTATCAACCTTTCAAATTTGTTAATCCGGAAATTCGGCCATGAAAAAATGTCAGAAAACTAAATTATTTCATCTATCCAAATATTTTTGCAAACAGATGTTCTTTCATTGCCCAATCATAGAAAACATTAAATCGCTTTAGTCGGTTAAACGACGAACACAAACATTGTTAATTAAGTGACACGTTTATTTTTATCGGCGTAAACCATATCAATCACAAAGTTTTTTACATTGATAATTGAATAAAAAATAAAAAGGTAAACCAAACAGCAGGTATTGTAAAAGAAGACGATGCAACAATTCGTTCATTGATCATCCACTGTCGCTGTATGATGCGTGCCTGACGGTGTGGGTGAATCTTAATACTGTTAATAGATATACGTATCTAATGTTATTAATTATTAATTAACGTTTGATTTGTAACGAACGAGGACACGGAATTTTAGAGGCTCGCGCGAGTCCTTTTCATCGCTTCTCACGTGACACCTGTTTTCTACGATCACGCGAACCAGTTTCTATCATTTTTCTAAACAAATCACACAAGAAAAGTTATCGAAAACCACAAAAATATGGACATACATACACGCGAACCAGTTGCGATTCTCGCGAGGTTCTTGAAGAAGCCTCTTGCATTCTGTGTCCGTACAGACCCTACTAATAAACGCCATAGTGGTCTGACAAGTAATTGGCTCGAATAAATTAAATTTAATTTAACAATTGTCTGCCTCATGGTTGCATGATTTCTTTTACCACAAAACCAACCAATCAACAATTCCTTACCGTCACCATTCCTAACGTCCTTTCACCTCGATGTCTTCTTGCGTTTCCATTTATTTCTTATTACTACCTAATACACATTTATTGAGAAGTACAATTTCCAAAGAAATGAGCAGAGAACTGAATGGAACGAAAAGCGGAACTAGTTATATCACATTTCGCAATTGGGGATTGATGAAACACATTAGTAATTGTTAATGAATCTTTTGGACATTTGGTTCTCATCAACAACTATTCCTTAGTAAGAAATGAAACGTACGGTTTATATAAACGAGTAATGATTTATTGGATTTACAAGTATAAATTTATATATTTTGTGTTAGTCACAATGTTTTATGTTATGGTTCGAATCGTTTTTAGTTTCTTGTTGAACAATCATGAAAACACAGTGTGTTCCGGAATGTACGACTTTAATTTAATAATTATCTGATTCATCATAAAAAAGAATGAAATTCTGAATTAAAAGTTATTCTCCCACTTTTTCTTACTTCTACCCACTATTAACAAAGTTATTAATGTAAAATGTGAACCAATAACGTGTCCAAGTATAACTGTTGCAAAATGGAAAATTACTGCATAGCTTCGAGTGACCGTTGTCCGTGACCGGTTCACTTTTTTCGTTAATAACTCTGATAGTAGCGGTTGGAGGAAAAAGTGGAAGCGGAACTTTTTACTCAGAATTTCATCCTCTCCAAAGTCGTGCATTCTGAAACGGTTTGTATAGAATCATCACCCTCTCGGTTACATCACTAGTTACCGATCATACTGTATGTAATAATAGTTCATTGATTCACGTGATTTGTTAGTCACAGTAATGGATATTGTAATTTGTAATAGTTATTAAAATATAAATATGATAGACTAGTACCGCACAGTGCACACAGTACTTATCTTCAATTAAAAAGACGTCTGAAAATGATTAACACATTCTCTAATGACAAAATGTTCTAAAATGTTCACAAAACTTAAAAAATCTAAAGATTGTCCTAGCAACAAATGAGAAAAAAAAATTATTGATTCTTCCTGATTAATTTCTCTCTACGGGAATATATCGGTATTAGCCGGTTCATCGGTTTCTACGTCGACTATGGGAGGTAATGTATCGCATCGTTTTCGTACGTACGTGTTTCAGTTTATTTATTAAATTATCGTTTGACACAGGTTATCGTGTATGTCGTACAGTGAGAGTTGTGTGTATGGGCAATATAGTACCTATCTATAATATAATAATAGAAGTAGAATTAAAGTTAATCGGTTTAAATACAAGTGCGATGCGCGCGACCTAAGAGGCGTAAGGACAGATAAGACAGTTTAATTTACGTCTCGCTTTATTTTCATCATTCATTTATTTATTATATATATTGTGTCAAGTCATCCCATGAATAATATAAATATTGTAACAAATTGGAAGTAAAATAGGGGAACGTATTAAAAGACGGAGCGGAAAAGACACGGAGAACGCCAGATCAATTGAAACTTACTGAAGAATAGAGAAGATTGTATAAATGTTTGACTTTTACGAAGAAATGTAACTTGTTACAATTTTTAAGAATTAGTAAGCATTTACATTACTCATAGGATGACCTGATAGTTCGTTTCGATTCCTTACGCTTCGTGATTCTGAAATTAACAGATATAAGGAAGATATAACGAATCATTGTTAACTTTTTCATCGGTATATATTAATGTAATATGTACGTGTGTATATATTTTTGCTTGTTCGTTTATTTAAATTATAGTTTCTTTGAAAATAACGATGATTCGCGTTTTTCTTTTTGTGATGAGCAATTTTGCTTTCTCCACGGTGCTTTTTGCCTTTTTGATTCGTTGCGACGGGTACCGCTTCTCGTTGGCTGAATCTTGAATTTACGGCGGGTCGTTCGACAAACATTTTAAAGAAGGTGACACGATTTCCACATTGAAAACATGTTCCTCTGATGTTCGCGGGACAACCCGTTGAAAACTCTAGTCAGCCTTTTCAATAATTTATGATGATATACCGAAGCTCTTCCTTTTATTCGTCGTTTGTTCATTACACCTGTAATTTTATAAAAGGAAAACTGAAATCGAACGTTCGCTGTTTACTTCGCATATCAAGAATCTAGATAAGTCTGTATTTCTGAAATATTTTCGATACTAAAGCTGCGTCTCATATCTTCCTTTTATACAGTGTATGTTTATAAAAAAATTCGATAAAACAAGATATAAATGAATCTATCATAATTCAATTCATGTTTCATCAGTCGAATGAGATACGTACGTTTCTAAAGACGACAAGGTGGCGTTCGAAGTGGTAAGGGGTAGATGGTCGATGACGATGGGATTTTTACAGGTCAGACCTCGTCTCCTGGACGAGGTACACCTGAGAACCGGGCACGGTGGAGGTGGTGACGAAGCTGCGGTGTTTCGCACGGATTAGGGTCAAGTTGCTCTCGGCCGTATCGGCTCGGTCCTCAGCAGCCTCCAGTTCCCTTTGGAATCGGCGGACCCTGGTCACGCTCTGCTGGGACATGCCTTCTTGTTCGTTCAGCTGTCGTTTGTATAGATTCACCTTCTGGACGGCCTTGTCCAGAGACTCTTGCAGCAGCGCGATGTTCTTCGAGTCTTCCTCAACCTGGATCATCACTTCCTTGATGTTGCGCTCCTTTTTGCGAAGGATCTTCACCGTTTCGGAGTGTCGGCGTTTCTCTTCGTCGAGTTCAAGCTCCAAGTCGCGGATCTGCAGCGTTACAATATTCACTTACGACATGTTTTCTGATTAAATTTTTAGAAGAATCTTGTATCATGTCGAAATGTAACAAGAAACATTTAGTTTTTCAGCAAAAAGTTTTAATCAACACATTTGACTAATCTGTATTCTTTAAATATTTATTTAAATGAGACAAAAGAAATCTTACCCTAGCCTCGAGTTTGCTGATAATGCGTTTACCACCGACGATAGCGTTGGCCTCAACTTCCTCTAATCTCACCGACAGGTTCTTCACCTCTATTTCGAGGGACTTCTTGATGGCCTCGATCTTCACGATGCGCTCTTGTTCCTCATGAAGGATTTCGACAGTATGTTTGAGCTCGACCTGCACTCGCTGGTATCTCTCGTCGCTGACTTTCAGTTCCTTGGTCACTTCCTCGTAGTCACCAGCGAGGGTAGCCAATTCTTGCTCGAGTTTCGCCCGTGACGACGCGATGTTCACGTTTATGGTGGTTAGCTCGTTAATGCGGCTAACCGCCTCCTCGTATTGCTGCTCGACGGTTCTCTTCGCACGTAGGGCCTTTCGGAATATTATTAATTATAACATGTTCGTAAAATGTTTAAAACGAATCCACAAATATATTTATTAAAAATTGCGAAGTGCCTCACAGATTCGTAATTGCCGCGGACTTCCTCGAGCTCAGCCGTCAATGATTGCAAGCGTCGTTGACTGATGCCCAGTTGATCCAAAGTTACTTGTAGCTGACGTTGAACTTCGTCGTAGTGGGCTTGGAGTTCCTAGAAACCGACAAACAGATATATTAGAAAACGCGGTATATGCCAATTTGACAACCACCTGTCAGCCATGGATTTCGCAAGAGCTTACAGGTGGCTGACAGTTCAATATATCAAATCAGAAAAAAAGTCAATTATCTTTAAGAGTAAGAAATTGTATATAACAACTCTAATTAATTAGTAATTTAAAAAATAAATGCACGTTCTTCCTTGGAGGCATCTGAAATTTTACTGGCTTGTTATGAACATTAGTTTGTCAAGAAGAAGAAAATGTTGAATTTTGACACTAGGAGAATCGTTTATGCGTGATTGCTGTAGTAATTAACTTACGGTCAAAGTAAGCGATTGCTTCTTGATGGTCTTCTGCAGATCGATGTTGTTCTTATTGGCAACGTCCAGGGACAATTCCAGCTCGGTGATCTGGATCTGCAGCTTCTTCTTTATGCGCTGCACTTCGGTCTTCAGCTTGGTCTCCGCCTCGACCACGCGGGCGTTCAGCTGCTCGATCTCGATACTGGTCTGCTTGCTAATTTATATTTCGATTCGCATGAACATACGAAACGAACATCCGAATCAATTTTAAAAGGTCTCACAATCGGATTATTGTTTCCAGGCGACAATAGCTACATTTTCAATCTCTCTCTCCTTGCAAGGTACCAATCTGTTGGTGAACACTCAAGGGAACATTTTACCATTAATGTATTTAGTAAAAACGACTGTTAAATTATCGATGATCTAGAGGTTTCATCGTGCTGTGCCTCTTTCGATGCTGGGTTAGTCAGGATGGTTCGATGCATAGTTAGTTTGGCAACGGATGCAGTGGATATTACCGTTTGCATTATCACAAGTGGAGAGTCTATTTATGTAACCAAGAAGATGCACGTTCAGTGTTCTGTGTCTCCTATTTAAAAGTGAAATGATCTATGAATTAAAATCAAAGAATACAGTTTCTTAATTTATGGAAAATCTCGATGACAAAATTAAATTAGATGAAATGAAGAATAAGAAAAAAATAAACTGAAGAACTAAATTGATCAGTGACCTGTGTGTCACTTTCTTATGTGAAGAAAGTGATCGTTTTGCACAAATGTACGTCGTAACTGTCTTCTGCGCTGGTAAAACATAAGGCAATGAAAAAAAACTGAAAAATCTTACGTAAGTATACACGTTTAATCAGCTATTCTACAATTGTGTAATTCGTGAGGATCAAACGACAGTGTATTCGATTATGTACTTCTCATTTATCGTTTATTCTCTTCGTTGTTTCGTGTCACATTACTCTTACCCACACAGCTACTAATCTACTAAAATATCCATCCTCTTATCAAATCATGCGGGCCTGATTCCCAGGCATCCGTATAATCGTCTTGGTCTGGTCGGGTGTTGATACCTCTTGTCCAGGAAGTAGTTGCTCGACTTCTCCTCGTACCCTCGCAGCTCCTTGCTCAGGCAGTTCAACGGCGCGGCCAGCCTATCCTCGTCGATCAGATCCCTCGTCCTCTCCTCCATCATTCTCAGATGGTTTCTGGTATCCATTATTAAATTCGCGGCGCGATTCTCTCTCTGAAATTTCCTGATATCGGCCAATTCTTGGCTCTTGCTCAAGTTCTTCAGCGCTTCCGCCCTTAAATGAAACTCGATCGCTCTCGCCGATTTTCCGCGAAGACTTCTCCCGTGGTCAAGGGCGCTTTGCACCTCGGACATGTTTTGCACGTCCCTCAACGATTGAAAATCGATATCGGCCATTTCTCTTTGGATTTGTCTAGCCTCGGACCTGACGCGCGCACTGTCTACGAGTAACGGTAATGGCTGCAAACGAATCTGCTCTAATCTCCGCGGAAACACCTCCCTCGTCACGTGGCTGGCTTGCGCTGTCTTCGATAAGCTGAAGTCCGATCGGTTCGCTATCTTTGGACAGGCGAAAGCGGACTGTCAAATAAAACTCCGATCTCCGGTGTTCGCGTTTCCGCCACGACTATTAACTCGATCGATGAAAGACACCGAGAAGAAGAGGAGAAGGAAAAGCGGTCACGGGTCGTAGTTTCCGCGAATGACGCGACCCTCCCTAATCCGATCGTTCTTTAGGCGGTCGAGCTGAGCCTAAACTTAGCAGCAGCGATCCAAAATTCGAAAGTGACGACCGAACCGCACTCTCGATCGACTCTCTCTAGAGACTCGAGGACGACTGCCAATCCAAGGCGGACTGCCCGGCTCCCTGGGTCGCGAGATGGATATATTTTCTTTTTTCTTTTTAATACAATGCAACGCCAGACTTGGCAGCTTCGTTGCTCGCTCTCAATCAGACTTGTCGTTGCGTCGGCTCCGAACGATCACAACTGCCAAACGTGTACCGACTTCCGCGATATTTTCATTTCCTTCTGCAGTGATATTGAACTCGCGAAAGTAGGATCGACGATAGCGTTCGTTGGACGGTATTAATAACAATAAGCGATTTAGGGATTTCCCTGGATTTCGTATTACGTCGGAGATATTCTGCCAATGGCTCGCTGGGATCGCGTTAAATTAAGACCCCGGCGACAGAGAGGCGGCGGTTAGGGCGTCACGGGCTCGAGTTATTGGACCGAATTATAGAATAAAATCTTCTCAAAGGTAACGTGATAGGCTGCTATTTTAAATGATTGTTCCCGATCCGAATTGTCGATGACGTTAACTAACATTTATGATATCGTTCAAGGTTGGAGGCGATATATCATGCTAATAATAAACGTCGCACGAACAGTCGCTTATGCTAATCAAAACAAAAAGATTTATAATCAGAAACATCAATTGTAGAGGCGAATGGAATATATCTGAATTTAATTTTAATTTTTGTATGCAATACGTAGCCAGATAGAGTTACTGTTATTGAAGATAATGCCAATTGTTGCGATACGTATACATTGCACAGATGTTGTTTTCGATGCAGACAGTAACAGTGGTAAAAGCAATTCACTGACAATACATCGAAGAAAACAAGTTGTACGAAAATATTTCTATGACAAGAACTCTATCACAATTTCATTGAAACTACTATTCAAATCAATTTCTCCTTCCATTCTCAACGAAATACGTAATGCAATGTTGAACGGTATGTGTCCAATATAAATCGTGCCACATACGAAACCCTAACTCGAATCACAGATTCCGTTTAAATGATTACAATCGATTCTCAGCGACCGTGACATTCCTCCCGAGAAGAATTCATTCTTACATCGATTCGATTGACACGGGTGAACATAAGGGATGCGAACAGACGCGCCAAGCATTGTACAAAGTCCGGATCGAGGAGGTGCAGCTTTCTTCCGCGGCGCCAAATTTAGCGAACGAAAGGTCAAACTGTTGCGGAAGCGTCTGTCGCTTTTCCACGCACCGATTCTAGCTTTCACTTTTCCATTTCTCAGTTTATATAATACGTATGTAGTTTCGAATTTAACGAAGTCATGAATGACGTTCATTGATACTTATACTGAATAATTCGTGAGAAAATTAAAAAAAATTAACTTAAGGAGGTCAGCCTTGCATATAATGGATAATACAAAGTGATTTTCCTCTGAGGTTGTGAGAGAAGATGAAATTGTGACGATGAGTCAAAAGTTCCTCCTCCATTTTTTCCACCGATTGCTATTAACAAAGTTATTAGCATTAGAAAAGTGGAGCAATAACGTTAGATGCACAATTACGGTCACTCATAAATAGCACGAAGCCCTGCCCCGCCGTCTTTCACTTTGTAACAATTCTACTTCGACACGCCATTGTTTTACTTTTTTCGTCAATAACTGTAAGGTGGTTTATTATGATGGCGGCGAGATAAGGCAGAATGTCAATGTTCGAAGTTCACCCACTTAAGGGAAAAGTGAAATAGCAACTTTTCACTCACAATTTTACCCACTTTCACACCCTCAAACGAAAATCGTGTACTCTAGAAAACCCTGAATTTAGGTCAAATCTAGTTTAAATTGAGATCTCGTTTAGTTTAAAAAATATTGATTTGGAAGTGACTAAATTTCCAAGCTTTTTCCCTTATGCTTTTAACTCTAATAATCATAGTATAAATGTACATATTGATATTCTTATTACAATTTCAGCAAATCAGTTTCTGCTACCTTGAAATGAGACAAGTGATCCCTGGCTTCGTCCTCGGCATCGATCGCTCGCTGGATTAGCTCGCGTCTTGAATACGGTTCCACAGGCTTGTTCGCCCATAAGGCCCTGCCATCTGACCAGGGTAATTCCGGGGGTTCCGATCGTCCCCGTACACGATAATCGCGCGGTGACGTCGAAGATCGACCTTCGCGGTCAATATAGCTGAGCATCGGCTGATAGAAATTAATCCCATAGTTATAATTCGTATCGTAGATGTAGGTGGGCCAATGTTTCCACTTTGGTTCGGTTGGGATGTACATTGGCGGCGTGATGCCAGCCATTTTTGCTTGATGCTGTTTCTCAGGTTTCTTTTAGTCCTTACAACTTGGGGAATATCTTTTTTAAAATTTCCTGATCTCCTTAATAAATTTGTTGAAATTTTTCCTTCAAATAAGCCAGTTTAGTGAGAATTTCCATCTAGCCCAAAACTACACGCGTTTAAATAATTGTTCTTCGTTTTCGTTGAAAAAATTTTGTCAACACTGTTTATCTTCTGTTCACTTCTGCTTCCGACCGTTACACTCAACGACTATACAAATATCGATCTTCGAGGGTTGGCGGGTATTTTTTCGAGTATTTGGGTGAGTTTTTATTAAGGTTTCATCCAACATCTACCTTGAATAGAAAGGATTGTATGTTTCAATTCTTGCAGGGTTAAATGTGTTAGATACGGGGTTTCACTCTAATAAGGAAGTTTTCGATTTTCATTCTACTACAGAGGATTCGATGATTTTTACTCACAAGTCTTTCATAGTTGGACGGTCCGTAGGGGACATTTGACATGGAACGATCGTGAAAAATTGGACCGGTCAAATGCGCTGGTATCTTTTGTAGCTTTTTCTTACGATTGCCACATTGGGAACGGCCAATCAGCACCTCTCGGCTAATAATTGGATCGTGACTGATCGATGCTGAGCGATGTTTATTAATAGTCCGATTGCGCACTGTTCGCACATCACTGATTCATAGTTGAATTAATGGCCAAAACGCAATGATGCCTATCGGAGATTTCATTCGAAATCGTTGGATGTTCCAGTTGATTTTTTATAAAAATCATGAAATCGTTTTCATCATATAAATCTCAACAATAATAACAATATTCCGTAAGAGAATGTAAATATCCATTCCCTCTTCAATTTAATCATTTTTGTTTTAATTTTGTATTCGTCAAATGTATTGTCCAAATATTTGGAATTCTTTGTTATTTCGTCTCCTTATCCATATTATTATACTTTATCGTATATAATTATCGTTGATTACTCTTCATACCATGCAATAATTTCTTCTTTTTATAATTATTCTTCATACCACAATTTTTCTTTACACATATTCTTTATAAACTCCATTCATGATGACATGATTGATATATCCTGTGTTTGGCATCGAGCACTAAGAAGAGCCGAGCCAAGAAAAAGTAACCGTCGTTCATATATTCATCATCCGATGACGATTCGCAACTTGGCAATCTGACTCGCGATTTTAACATCTATACTAATCTATACGCTTGAATAAGTAGATAATTAGATCACAACAGGATGTTCCCTTGAACGTCTAACCGATAGGGAAGACACTTGGGTGATTAATCGATGCTATTGATCGATGATAAAATTAATCGAGTCTTTATTAATAGCCAGCAGTTGCTTTCGGTGATCATACCGGAAATAAAATCGGTTGCATCACGAATCGCTGATAAGCATTAGAAATTCTTATTCGCTGTTTTCACTCAGTCTCGTGTTTGTTCTAATTCCAAGTGAAATGCATTAATATTTAATATGTTTTAATTAGCAGTTATGTGATATAAATTAATTGCATCATGAATTTTAACATGAGCGAATGAGCAAGAGTGTGGCAAACTACAAATCATGTGCAACAAATAGGATGAAAATTTTGTATTTTTAGATTAATTATAGTCAATATATATTTTCTTGTAAGTCTTCATAATTTTTATTGTACGATGTTAGTAAATTTCATGCGTGTTGAGAAAAAGTTGTTTTGTTTAGTGACTTAAGTCTTAACTTAATTTTAACTTTATGATTTCTGTACACCAGCTGCTTTTAAGAAGTACGTAAAAAAATATATAGTAATAGTTCAATATGCGCGTGGAGAGAATATTAAATTATTATCGTCTGGAAACAATTTTCTCTAGTGGATGAAATAACAGAATTTATAATAATCAATTCGTGAATGTACTTACCGGATGATTTCGATTTCTTCATCCTTTTCAGTCAAGCGGCGCTCGTAGTCGTGACGAAGCTGAGTAATTTCGGCGGACAATCTCTGTGCTCGTTGTTCCTCAATCTTACGTCCCTGTAATAAATTTAATTATCTTAGGAACTGTGTCATTGCAAAAGCCGTGAAACATATTTTCATACAAAACATTTTAATTTTGCAACGAGTATAAGTAGACTTTCACTTACTGCTTCAGCTTCTTTGTAAGCGGCAGCGAGTTCTTCGCGTTCATTTTCCAGACGACGGAGCTCGAGTTCCAGTTCGTGAAGTCTGCGGTTCATGTCGGCTAGCTGGTTCTTGGCATCGTTCAAATCGTCTATTAACAATTAAACAAAAAAATGATTTTTTTGTGTAATTTACGTGTCATATCATCGTGTATATTAGATACATCACAATTCATAATTTTAAGAATCATAAACCTGATAAAACATGCTTTTTATGCTCATTTCGAAAGTCACTGACTAATAAGATGTAGAATTATTGCTTACCGCCTAATTTCTTGTTCTCGCGAGCGAGTTGGTCCTTCATTTCGCGAGTCTTGTCCAGTTCGGCATTGGTTCGTTGGAGTTCCTGTTGTTTGTTGCGGAGATCTCGTTGGCTCTGCTCGTACATCGCAACAGTCTCATCCAAGCGGGACTTTAGTTCGATGTTGATCTTCTCCAAATGTTCCACGCGTTTTTGCAATTCCCGAGCTGTTCCGTTTGCCTTAAAAATATTGTAGTAAATAGTAATGAAAATTCGTATTAGGTACAATTCATATTATAAATTTTGGCTTTTTTCCAAATCAGTTCAGTATGTTACAAGTAAACTTTATAAAATTTTCAAGATTTCAAAGAAATAACGAAAAAAAGTATTTTAATACAATTATTTCAATTCTAATAAAGATCGGTGAGTCTACCTTTTCTAAATCGATGATCAGAACTTCAACTTCAGATTGGAGGCGAGATTTCTGCTTCTCAAGGTTGTTGATCTTCACGAGCAGGGTTTCAATCTGCTCTTCCTGTTCCTGAATGCGTGCACCGTATTTGCGGCGCAGTTCCTCAACCTATGAAATTAAATGAGAAATACGATTAAATGTTTACTCGATAATATAACTAATGAAAGTTTCACAATTTTAATTAATTGTTTGTTTAATTATACCTCTTCGGCGCGAGCGTTAGCTTCGGTCTCATATTTCGATCTCCAGATTTGTACCTCGCCATTCGCTTTGACCAATTGGCGTTCAATGTCCAAACGTGCTTCAGACTCCTCTTCAAGTTGAATGCGCACAGATTCCAGTTCTGATTCGACCTGTTGACAATCATTGTATGAATTATTTTCACCATTTTGTATTTACCGTTAAGGGAACTAGGTTTTTATCATTTTAGAGGACTTTCAGCTTTAAAATTGATCTTTAACACTAGACTGCCGGAGCGAGTCAATTTGACTCATTTTTCAAGACTCGAAGTTGAAGTATCATGCAAAAGAAATAAAAGTAAGGGCGCCTGTGCTAAATGTAATACAAAAATCTACGGAAAATGT
>NW_017137498.1:658346-662286 GCF_001652005.2 Ceratina calcarata | reverse complement strand
CTCAAAATAGACCCTTTAACAAATCGATTTGTATTTAAATTTGAATCTTATCTAAACATGCACGACAGAGGATCGTTACGATTTCTTTTTATATGTTTTAAGACGTGACTACTAATTAAGTATAATTTTGTAGAAAGTATTCTACCTGATGTAAAGAAGCTTCGAGCATTGAACGGCGACGATCTTCATCTTCAAGGCGACGGCGAGCATCTTCCAGTTGACCTGCGATTTGGGTCTTCAGATAAATGACGTTCTCGATGTTGACCTACGACATTTGCAATCAAATAAATTGCAGGAGATTATTAAATTAAGTAATTCATTTAAGAAACATTAATTTTATATTTCGTTATAAGAATATTATGAAGTATAATTCGTTCACCTTCAAATCCTGCACTTCCTTCGTCAATTCTATATTTTCCTGAGACAGCCTGGTCTTGTGGGTGGTGATATCGACGATGGTGCGGTTCAGTTCTTCGATCTTAACGTTAAGCTCAGATACGTGCACTTCGAGTTTCTCCACTGTCTTTATCGACATCAACTTCTCCTTGGTGACATTGTCGAGCTGAGCGAGGAGTTCGTACACCTCCTGTTGGAACTTGGATTTCTCTTTGTCAGCTCTGTAAACAACGTCAATTAAATATTAAGAGAATCGTGTTACTTTTGGCATAATTTTCTTTAATTACATTTATTTTTGTATTATTGTCAGTTATACAATTTATACTCTCAACTGCACAGTAAATTAATTTGTCGCAATTGCAATTTGTAATAACACTTGTACTACTCATTGTGTACTGACGAGAGTAACGCGTGAAATTTAAACGATGAACTACATGATTCATTCATTAATCCTGAATTATCTTGTACTACGGAATATTCAACGAAATTTCACAGAGTACCGTCATCAATCGCCATCTTATAACAGTGCCAACGAAAACAGCAGCTGGAATCTTTCCATCTAAATAATGTCTAAGAACAACATATCAGAAAATCATTGCTTGGAATAAAATGCAGTCGTCTGTTATGTCAACGTACAGAAATCATTAATCATCAGTTATTTCTAGTATTTGAGTGGTTGCTGAATCATCCATTAATCATAAAAGTAAACTAGCATTAATTACTTTTATTTACAAGAAAGTCAACTGCTGAATCGTTAGTTTTTCTTTTTAACAATCTTTAGTCTATGAATAATTATTGGATAAAACAATCTGAATAATTGTCTTTCAGTATGTTTTCCTCAGAACTACTCCTCCCTGTTTTCGTCGAACCCACTGGACAATATGTTTTTGAACAAATAAAAATAAAATGTAAGAATAGAAAGAGTGCGAGAAAGAGGGAATTGGACCGCTGCTGTAGCGATGGTCCACCTACACGTAACATAGAGAGAGGGTGTAAGGTGTCGGTCGATTCCGAGGATAGTGGGGATTCGGACCGGCCGCCTGTACTAATATGGCGCGGCAACAGAGGGTTGTGTGGATTGCCGCGCGACTCGCACGGTTAAAAATAGTCATAAGCCGAGTAGCGGCCGAGCAGCGCGAGCAAAGAGTCCCGCGGGCGAGTCGTAACTGAATAAAAGCGTATGATCAAGAGAGAGAGAGAGAGCAAAGAAATAAAGAAAGTTAGAAAACTAGTATGCACAAGAAAAAATGATTAGTCCTATTTCTTGTCAAGATACATAAAAAAGTATCAGTGCAATCCTTGTCATCAGAATCCTGTATTTATACAAGAATCATTGGGAAGCTTTACACAAATAAGATTTTGAACAAATTTAATTTTGAGTTTAATAAAAAATCATGATTAGTATATTTTTATATAATGAATTCATGTAATAATTAATTAATAAATATTAGGGGTTGAAATTCTAGGAATATAATTCGTCGTATCTTTTAAATCGGTAATTATGTATGATGTTTTAGGGAGATTTTATTGGCAATGGGAAATGCGTGTAAAAAATAAGTAACAGGGAAAGAGGAAGAGAGTTGGAGAAGGGTTAGGAGTAAAAATAAAAAGATGATGAAGGTAGATTTAGAGATTGGGGGAATAGGATAGAAGCCGAGGAATTTAGAGAGAAATGAAGTTATTTGAGTAGCTGGAGAGGAGGATATATAACACTTTGATTCCTGAATTATTTTTTATCAATGTTAAATCTGTTGGGAAACAATTAGATCGTGTTAAAAAAAGTTTTCACTCGGATAAAAGGCATTCTAATATTTAAGAATACAAATATACCTCAATTCATTATAAATTATGAAATTTATAAGAATTTCATAAATGCAATGTTTCGTTCACGTGTCATATGTCAACGATAAAATCGAGAGGGACGTCGTTGCGACAGCACGTGAAAGAGAGCACATGATAAAATAAAAAGTAAATCTTCGAAAACAAAAAAGGAAATGTATGAATTAATGTAATGTGTATAATGTATAATGTTTTATGTTTTTATATCACCTAGTGCAAGGTTTTTCTAACATCTGAATACTCTATCTTTGCTTCTATTACTGTTTCCCATTATTTTGGAATGTAATGGCAAAACAATATATTTAGAATATTTTTAAAGTTATTACGGAAAAGCAATGGCATGTGCATTTTATGTTCGTAGCACCATTCGTAATTCCCGTTGGACACTTTAATGGCGATGGTGATGATAGACTATCTCGCCCGTTGAAATATTAAGAGGCAATTATCCCTTGCTTAGCCGCGACATCGTTGACACATAAATGTCGCAATTCTTTCACTGTAAAATACATTTAGAATGGAATCCTGTTGGGCTCTGTTTACAGATTGTATTCTTGATCAACCATTCCATGTATGTGCATGCCAGAGTTATAATACTATCTTTTATCTTGTCCAGTGAATAAAATAATTCTATTACATTTATGTTTATATCATTCGATTTTCTGATTTTATCATTCTCTTATCTATTTTTCATATCATTTGATTTAATTATGAATAAATAATAATCACTGAATATAATTCTGACACGTTTTCTTCTTTCATCTCTTGAATACTAAATCAAATCTTTCTTGTAAATAATAGAATTTGATCTGTCACTCTTGTTACGAAATCAAAATTACCATTGAACTAATTAAGTATATCTTTTCTATGATTTTACATCTTTCTCATCTTTACTTAAAGTGAATTAAAACATTTCCGAAAAATTATTTGTTACTCTATATAATGCAAACATTCCTGTACCGCAACTTAGAGCAACAACTTGGAAGATTTTCGACATTCCAAAATTCGGTAGAGACATTAACAATGGAGATTGGGGAGTTGGCGACGCGGCGTCTTGATGACAGCTCGGTGAATTTTCGAAACGGAGGCGTCCTTGTAACGGCGCGGCGCGGCGTCTATCATTCGTCGGCGTACCGCGGCGGGACGTCGAAAAGGACGCGGGTTATGTTTAGAAGTACTGGGAGAGAACGATCTACGTGTATTTCAGGTGCGAGTAAGTTCGTTATTTGGCCGTTGGCCAGTACCATCGAATATAATTCCCACAATTTTCGAATACGTTTTCGTTCCACATGACACTCGCTATAACTAACGGGCGATCGTGATTCATCCTTGTTTTCCACTTTGCCCGTATCCCTTTCTTTTATCTTTCATTTATTCATCGAGTCTATTCGGGAAATGAAACCGAGTTTCGACGAACGTTCGCACTTCCGGTGAGACTGTTTATTGACTCGGTTGCCAGCACTCGCGCGCTTTGACCTCAAAGAACGAAATCGAGAGGCTACGATTTTATTTTCACAGGTGTATATAATTAACCACAATTTGTTGGTGTTCCGATTCCGACGTTCCCCATTCCCCACTCAAGATTCGAACTGAGCGCCTGTTTGGATTTCATCCTATCGAACGTTACTTGGATTTAATATCCGCTCAACTAGATTCGAGTTTATAATGTGTGTTTGGATTACTCGCGTGAAACGTGAATATCTAATTT
>NW_017137498.1:648287-657100 GCF_001652005.2 Ceratina calcarata | reverse complement strand
TTAAATATATTAAGAACGGGCCACTAGAATCAGATCGCGAAGTTGTTTAGATGATTTAAATTTATGTCAGAAATATCAATGTCCAATCTGTGTAATACCTTGCAATATTTATATCCAGTAAAATGTTGGTGCTACAAATAAATTGAGAATACCGAAAATAATTTTTTGTACGATTATGTAAGTATTACAATATATGAACAGTGTGTAGGATTAAGTAATTGTGCCTGTAGCGTCCGGATAGTGAATAGAAAGAAAACATTTCAAGGAACTACTTTTGTAAAAAAATGTGAAAATCTGTCTTGTTTTATGAGGTTGTTTACTGACCTGGCACGTGCTTTCGAGAGCTGATCGATCTGGTCCTGAAAATCAACGACAACTTCCTGGTGCTTCTTGCGCAGAAGATGCGCGGTCTCCTCACTCTCGAGATGAACATCTTCAAGTAGTTTGCGCAGCTTGGCCAGTTCCGTATCCCTCTTTTTGTTGATCTCAAACTGCACATTTTTTTAAAGAAACCATTTTCATTTCGATGTAAGAACTAATTGGATGGAACAGAATTTCGTAACAGAAGATGTGCACACTTTAAACGTTTGGAGACTTACTTGAGATTCGGCGCCACCCTCTGCCTCTTCGAGGCGTTCGGACAGTTGGATGACTTGCACACTCAGATCAGCCCGCTCGCGTTCGATCTGCAAATCAAATATAACACATATTAATATTGACCTATGATTTATTAAGTAATTTGACAAAAATATTGTGAATTTTTAAATAATATTGACCTCCAATTTTATCTTCAATTATCAAAAATTAATCGGTCTCCATCCCTGATCGAGACAGGAAAAATTGCGAGATGAATGGAAGAAGAAAATTAAGTGGCATGCAACGAGATAGGATAAGGAACCAATTATCTAAAGAATTTAAGTGGTTTCTAGTGGCATAAGGTATACTTCATTCTTTAAGTAGGAATTCGCTTGGGATGTTCATGTTGATACACGTCGAGTGTAATCGAGACGCGCGGCATTGTTTTGGAAAGAGGCCTCGAGAGGAACGACGCGAACAGATTGGTGCAAGCTTGACGTCAGGTTTCTTCGGACCGTGAATAGAACGATCTAATTCGGTACGCGCAGACTCTATATCGGGAGCTTTATTCATATTACAAACGAGGCGGTTATCGAGAAAAGAGAGTCGCGCAATAACTACCCCGTTCTCCGGAAGTCATCCGCGTTCTCCATGCTTCCCCTTCAATTCATCAATTAACTATCAAGAGGAATTCTACATGAAAACAAAGAAATATTCCTAGAACTGTAAAACTAATTTTTGCCAATTATGAATCTATCAATTTTTGGATAGTAAATAATATTAATTATCGAGGCCGAAAATTTTATATTATCACAAATAAGTTTTAATTAGGAGCACGAAGTTTTATTACAACAATTTAATATAGAGACGAATAGTAAAATTGAGAAAATGAAATAGTAGGGAACGAAATAGCAGACATTCATGAAATTGTGTAAGAAGAATCACGACTCGAGCGACATTCTAGATATTTACTTTTTGGAATGAGTAAGCGATGCTTTATCGGGTGATTCGCGTTTAACGCGAACATAATTTGTAAGTTTTTATGTATTCGAAGAATGGAGGAGTCCCTGGCACCGGTTCAAGTTACGCATCACAGACGATGTTACATATAAATTTAATTTCCTTGAAGCTCGATCGAACATCGAAACCGAAAGAACTTGACGTGCCACTTAAACTCGGACTTCTATCTATTGTTTTTTAAATAGTAGGCTACATTCTTTGTCAAGTTCAAAATTTGAAATTTCTAAACTTTTCGAAAAAAAAAACATTACTTGGAAATATGAAATGAAAAAATGTAGTCATTTATTCTGCATCGTGCATTGAAAAAGGTTCTATATTTTGAATTTAGTCATTCAGAATTATTAATAGAATTTTCTGCTGCTCTCTTTCCGATAAAGTTTTATCGTTTATCATGAACTTTTCTTTTTTAAAATAATAGCGTATAAATACACGTTAGGCGAACGCGAGAGAGCAATGAGAATCCGTACGCTGAAGATACGCGCATCCCCAAAAATAGCCGGGACTCAAGAGCTGGACATTTCGACCTACTGTTCCCCACTCTGTAGTGGAGAGCAGGCCGGCCTCGCTTTTTTTATATCAGTTTCAAAATTCACGATGTCCGGATTACATAAATTTTTGACATTCACGTTTATCATAATATTCTTATTTTCACGTTCTCAACCTGTGTACCTATTTCATAGCTTTATTTATACAGCAAAAATATGAATTCCTTATTGCACGTCAACAATCGTTAATCACCACCAATAAAAGAAAAATTATTGATTACGAGGAAACAAGTATTGAAGGAACTCTGCTTTAATGAACTTTAAAAGGGACAAAACTCAACAAAAATGTTGTATGCAAAAGAACTCACCCTCTGACGCAACTCTCTCTCGGACTCCAGGTCATCCTGCAGTAGGCGGATTTTGTCCTGAAACGAGAAAAGGATTAGAGAGCGTGTCGAGGACCACGTTACAGCGGGTCGCCGCTTTACGTAATCGGTCGACGAAAATATCCAACGGGCCGACGCTCGGGAGGTATTTTAGAAAGACGGACAACCTCTAAAAACGGGCTGGTCCGCGTAAGAAACGAAAAGATGATTCGTCGCTTGGTGATCATCTTTAACCGAGGAACCAGTAAACGTCCACTCGTCTATGCGTATTCCTCGACAAGGTGAAACGGCAAACGGTTCTTTCGATACAATCAAAAACATGAACAAAGTTAAACGATCTTACTTGAATTTACAGACGAGTGCGCGTTTACTGTTCCTTCGAATTTTCTCCATTCGTTGTCTTCATATTTTTCGAACGATTGGCATAGGTCGAAGATTCAAAGACAGATCCGGATGAAAGGCATCGCAAGCTCACTCGGAGACGTCACTCCTGCATGGCACGATCGTCATTTAAGGCCGATATTTAACGACTATTTTCGTACACGAGCAATCCGGCAGCTAGACACTTTCGTTCCTCATCAGGGTTGGCACTAATATCCCTTATGGTCACTGAACTTTCTCGCGCCTCACTGTCCCCGAAATCGGTCACTGCTCGACGTTTCACCTTTTCACCAGTGTTCACTTCTCCTTCGCTTTTTTATACGGTTTCAATTCTATCGTCTTTTCTTCTCGTTTCGTTCGTCTAATCTAATGCAAGTCTCAACTATTCTCCTCGTCGCCTTCGTCCTCTTCGTCCTCTTTGCGTTGCGTCATCATGGACGAACACTTCTCAGATTGGCCAAACGTCACAGATTCTTTTGATTGAATCAATCGAATCTAGCTTATACGGAATGTCACAACTTGTAAAAGATATTTCGCTTTATCGTCTCACTTTATTCAAGTTCTATTATTATCCTGTCTTCTTTGTTTATTTTCAAGTAAAATTTCTACATGCAATTTTAACTAATACCGAGGAAACCAATACATATCGTCTTCTCAATATGCCAACAGTCTTTATTCTTTTCATGATAGCCCCTCCAAATTTAATGATAGTAAAATTAAAAAAAATGAAAATTAAATGAAATTAGGAATGAAGCAACATTTAACTCTACAAAACGATAAAAACCCATGATTTGTATTACATTCAAAACCGTAATATCATCTACCTAGTTTCACACACATCTCGTGATGATATTTTTAAGAACGTATAAAACGATAACTCGTTTCCACAAACCTACCTCCAGTCTGCTGAGAGCGCTCAGGTCGGCACTGTATTCGATGTTGACATCGGCAGTACCACCGCCGGTGGAACGGTACGTGTACTTGGAAGATTTCGCGATCGTAGAAGACATCCTGTCTGCTCGCTTTCACTGGCAATTTCTTTCACGAAAATGTCCTGTTCTTTTTTCTTTCTTTTAGCCTAAGGAAAGCTTCTCGCCTCGCTTCACCCGTTGGCTTACGCTACCGTTTGTAGCTCGTCTATTATTTCAGGAAAGAACCGTCGTAATTTACAACCCTCTACTATTCGTTCTTCCTCCACACCGCTTCGTCTTCGGCCTCTTCTACTTCTTCTTCTACGTCGTCTTCTTCGTCTTCTTCCTTATCCTGTTCTTCTTCGAGGTTTCGGAGCCGACCAGCGCCCTACTCGTAGTGCGCGACCCGTCGTCGTTCGTATGGCGCGCCGGCGGCTCCATGGCATCGTCAAAATGACGGTTACACGCATGCGCGCTAGATCCTCGACCCCCACCAGGAACACGTAGACGACGACTCGTCATCGCGTCGGTACTCCGACGAACGGAACCACCAGCCTACGACCACCATCGTTACTTGAACGCCCACGTTCTCCAACGTGTCTGCCAACGGCCCTTATTCTTCAGGGATTCGCAATTTCGTGTTCGATTGCATTCTTCCTTCTGCCGAAATTATGAACAGCAAACCTTCATTCATCCAAAATGGACAAGATTTTGATAAGTGCGTACTTTAGATAATAGGACATCCCTAACTCTTTCATTATTTTTTTATTATAGCAGATGTTCTTACAATGTGTAAATTAAATTCTTATAATAATCAATCCTGTGAGAACGTATGACAGTGGATTGGCGTGCAGATTAACTGTTAATCATCAAAGATATTAACAATAAGCCTGGATTTTTCTTTCTCTGGTATTTCATCAACATCCACATTCAGCTCTTATTGTTAGATAACTGTACCAATTTTAATCCTAAAATATATGAAAGCCTCGAAAACTCGAATAACACGTTTCATATGTATATCATAAAAACACAAAACTTCACAGGTGTGCGAATGAAAATTGATTCACGAACAGAATTATCCTGACTGCAGACAAATGGAATTAGACCGATCCGCAGCATTCATCGGTCTCCGTGGAATTATTTGCCTAAAGTTTGACCTCCGCGCCCCTCTTTTCGCATACAGAATTAGATATGTCGTACTTGAAAACCCGCAGGGTCATCGGTTTTGCTTGTAGATCGGGCATCGATCATAGTAACGCGTCGTTGACACGTTCTCAACGGATCTGTACCGACTCACACATGGGGAAATTAACAATCGCGCGACGTCACTGCGGTTACACTATCATCAAAGAAAAGAGAGAAGAGCCAAAGATCATTTTAGAATCGTCGAATCATCCGCGACTATTTTTGTGCATCCACTCACCGCATTAGGAACATGTATTAGAAATTATATAGTCAGGTGTTATTAAAATTGTATTATAAACAACGTGTCATGCATTGATTACTCATCTTTCTCTTTCTGCTTAATCCGTGACTAATAATTTGAAGAAAATTAAAGAAAGCTTGACTAGTGTCCAAGAATATTTATTTTTGTATTTTGGATCTGATAAATAACAAATTGGTAATGGGACGGAACTGACTGATGAGTCAACAAGTGAGCAGAGAATTTTTCCTGAAGTAAAATCTGCTTCCCAGGTTTTACCAAATCCGCTGAGAATTTTCGCTAATCTTGAGAAACTGCGTTAGAATGTTGAGCTTTTCGCTATTTACATCAATTACGTTACGACGTTGTTGACGCCGCAACAATCCGCGTAGCGAGAGTACCGTGCGTGTTGCCGTCGACGGCGGTACTTGCAGCCTCCGTGTACGTCTGCATTTGTCTCGTTTTTGAAATCCGCTTCAAATTTCATTTCCAAATGACTATCCTATTTATTTATCATTGTTGCTTGTTTAAGCGAAATGTGTGTATTTAACAAGACTTATACTTATATTTATACAAGAGTATTTTGATATATGTACATAAGTATACATACAGACATACATGTGTTTCTGCGTCAGTATCGGGACGCTCAATCGTTTACTGGTACTACTGACCAGCCGTCTGAAACGGGAGCTTCCCACTTTACTAACATTCTCCCTCTACCGCGAATTCCTCGCGTATTTATATCTTATAATACATTTTTCATAACTCGGAATAGCGGCAAGAGATATTCGAACCTCTCCCTTCTTGAAAATCCTCGAATTGAACGATTCGCTTCTGTCTATGAATTATCTTATTCCTTTCCGTGAATGATTCCCTTTTTAAGTTGCCAGCCTTACGAAAGATCGTGTAAAACGAAAAGAGGAAAACTCATGGTTGTCCTATCATCTGAAACTTCCAGTTTTCACAAAATTTCCTCGGTTTCCGCCCCACTACCGACGAGTGTCTATAAAAGGTCGCCGCGCAGTGGTGGGCATAGATGTTCGTTCGGCCTAGCCGGGAGCTCACCAAGTAATTTGAGATTGGCCCCTTCTCTTCTACGTCCTCTTTATCACCTTGCTCCCACCCGTGTCCACCGTGGAAACGCGGCTGCTTCCCTCTGACGGGCGAATTCCAGTTGCTTAATCGAGAAAAGCGCATCGGAAGAGCTTTAGCTTCGACCAGAATAACTACCTCTTTTTCTCTTTTTAATCGCGCCGCTGCGCGGTGTCACGAATTTTTGCCACTCAGGCCACTCTTCTGTTCGAAACTGAGTTCCGATACCACTCTTCTATACCAGTGGCGGAACCAAATACGTTTAACCCTGATCCAATCTCTTTTGACTCGAAAAACTTTATTTTTCTACATTCTTCATAATGCATTTCATTAAAACAATGTTTAGTCTAGAAATTCTTTTATTATATTATTATTTTTGTGGTGCAAATTACTTATGATAAATTATGGGAGACCTTTGCCTCTACTTATATCAATTTCGATGTTCTGTGTCTATTATAATGAGAGAACAAGGAGCACACTTATTGTTAGAGCAATGAGAAATGATCTATTCAAATTATCTGCGAGCCATAGTTGCCATCCATTGTTCAATAGAAAATAAAGTTTTAAACGAAATATAATCCAGCTCTAGAGTTTCGAGTTTCAAGTAGATGCACTTCCCTTGGCACCTAGTCGTTTATTAACTATCTAACAAGTGTACCAAAATTATTCGGAGAATATGCCATGAACATGCCATGTTGCTTTAAATGACACATGTTGAATATGCCATGATGACATTCAGATTTATTAGACAACCGCTTAGATTAGTTTGCACGCAGATTAATCTAAACTCATAAGTGATTACAGAACTTCGTTAAAAAATATCATCGTTATCAATTTTTAATACTGATAAGTAGAATGAGCCTTCATAAGAGAAATGCTTAAGAATCGATTTTTCAATCATTTGGTTGTAAGAATGAAACGATAAATTGAAATGCATTTTTGCGTTTTTCGCGTCTCGTATAAAAAAGACTCCTAACGTTCTTTAAGCCGTCAGATAAGCACGCTGCTCCATTTTTCTAAATATACACCCGGTTTCACTCTCTTCTTCGTCTGAATTCTTTTAGGAAGTCGAGTTTCCAAGATTTTCACTTCCGGATTATGACCGGTTTAGTTTAGTAAATGGAATCATTAAAGCATTGATTTTTCCAATAATAAGTGTGCCATTAATACTCACAATAATTGGACTTTTTAGTGATTGCTTTAGGTAACAAAATAACTTTTGATACGTGTACTTTTAGTTTTGCATTGGTACACTGGACTGAAACAAATTATAAAATGCAAATTAAGCTATACTTGGACGAAATGTCTTTGGATCCACACCAAGCGCCGTGCCATAAGTATCTCTTCGTTCATTGTAATCAATGAAAACGTGCACGTAGAACGCAACTTCGTTTGTTTATACCCATTGCTGCTCTATAATTGATCGTCGATCGAGTCAGGAAGGAGGCAACAGGTGGGCTCTAGAAACGCTGGCTAGAGTCATCCCGCCGATATAACGATCTGAATTCTTTTGAATTACCTGTTCGGTCGATTTATTTCAAGTATCGGATTCGACAGGTTTTTGTAGTGCCGCGGGCATTATTGATTATCGAGAGTATGGATAGCTGGTATTCAGGCCGTCGACGACGATCATTAACTTGCTGCCGTTTCGAGCACAATACCATCTCCGAGAATATCTCGCGAACCATAAACAATGGGATCTGGCCCGATTCGTACGATGTAAATAGGGACCGCGTTCTGGACGCTTGCACGCGATTTGTAATCCGTTACCCGTTAGAACGCGTATATGTATACCTCGTCCTCGATGTGCCGCGCTGCGCCATGCCGTGCCAGAAGGGCAATTATTATATGCTCGCCGAAAAGTGGAAATATGAAAACCGATACATGTACCTTCCTATGCCGGCCGGTATCGTCTGCTTCAATTTACAGCCGTGCTACTTTCTGATCGCTTATTTTAAACGATCCGAATTCTGACCGAGGCGAAAGCTACGAATGCCAGTGTGCGTGATCCGGTTAATCGTTTCAAAAAAAGAATTTCCTTTTCATGGAATGAAACAAAGCCATTGATATAACTACGTGTTGTTAAACATTGATTATTTAATTATGTTCGTAGACACATTCTGTTGGATTGCACTTTCCACTTGTCATTGATAAATACAATTTAAGATTAACAATATTAAAATGAAGTGAACTATAACGCAAGAGTCTAAAAAACAATTTGTATATTTATGTTTAGTCTAATTTAGATAGAATGACATTACATTATTATATGGTGGGTAAAGATGAGAATTTTCTATTTTATACGCGTCTCCAAGTTTGAATATAATTTATGTCGTGAGTGAGGTCATGTCTGAAATGATAATACATATATACAATACGTTTCTAATTCTAACACGCAAAACGTTCTTAAAATATCAGGAAAGAATAGGATTGGATTTTTTAAATCAATTATTAAAAATGGATAGTGAAAGGTTAATAAAAGAAATGCATATAGGCAATTGGTTTTAATTAAAAGTTCTTAGCAAAAGTATCATTTTTG
>NW_017137498.1:600315-646224 GCF_001652005.2 Ceratina calcarata | reverse complement strand
TGCAATGTTTCTTTTAATATACTACTGTCGTTAAGTCTCAACATCTTAAAGAATTTATTAATGCATTGAATGATCAGTATTATATTGAATATTATTTGTTTCATATAATATATTTAATATATTAGATTCCTAAATAAATTTATGGCATCTGTGTGATTATATGTGTATAAATGTAGACAATTCCAACTTAAATAAATTCCGACATTCTTTCGTAAATTATTATCAATGATTGTAGATATGTTGTTGACTCATCGTATTGGAAATCGCCAGGAAAAATGTTGGCCCATGCTTTTCAGCATTACCGGAAGAAGCTTCGGATGACTAACTCGCTCTATTCCTGGCCGTACGTTATACACTTGTATCCAATGGGAAACTGGGCTAGAACGTACAAAACATTAATCCGTCCTCGATGGCGCGTCATAAACTTTTCACCTTTTTCCACTTTTTCGTTAAGTACAAAATCCCTTAAATTATTACGTTGAATTTAAAGTTCTCGTACCGTTTAGCGTATTATCGTCTTATACATACAGCGAATTAAAAAAATGTACGATAGTTCTAATCTTGAAACTTGCTTTATCTAAACTAATGTACTAAACATAATTAGTGTGTTTATTGAAATTAGATTTTATTAGGCTGTCAGAAACAGAGCGATGATAAAGAGTCAGAAAATCTAAGATGAGCAACGTTACAATAAAACTTTCGATTTTTAGAATTTTTATTTCTTTTCCCTTGTCTTTTTTCTATTTGTTGCGAATTTGTGTGTCAGTATTTCTATAGCGGAAACGAAAGTATCTTTAAATGGATTTTTAAACTGTAGATCACAATTCACCACCTTTCGCGTTAAACGATCCGATTGAGATTGATCGTTGACATGGACCAGGTAGTCACGATTCATTTTCACTGCTACCGGTAGCTCCAACATTGTGGCCAGGTTTTTAGCAATCTTTCTCGAAGAAGCTTTTGCCAGATCCCTTGTGGCGCCACCGCTAATAAGATTCACGAATTCGAAATTTGAGATCTCTTTTTTTCTTAACTTGTATGCTGATCTGTTTATAATTTAATGTATGTGTTAATGATTGTTATAACAAATTAAGGAATGGATGTGATTCAACTTCACTAAAATAGAAGTCGTGCAAACGAGAGATGAAATAAAACTTGTTTCATTCCTAAGGAAATTGAAAATCCTTTTTCTCCAATACTATTTCAGTGAATAGTAATTGTTTCATTGATCATTAATCACTATTAGTGCATAGAGGACGTTTGAATCAGGGTTATTTCTTCGTGTCGGTATGGCAGTCGAACGTGAGACACAAGTGTGCACATCAAGGAGAGATCTCTTCTTCGTATATCTCGACTGTGCTAAAACATTAAGTAGAGCATCAGCCGATAATATTGCGTCCGAGCTGTGCTTTTCAGCTACTGGATACGTTGCCTGCTGTTTACATTGGATGGGATCGTTATTTTCGTCTCATTTCTCTGTTTCTCGGGAGCTGGCAGCACGAAATCCGTATACCTTTCAAATGTGAGTTGGAACAGTGGTTAAAGTGCATTACGGATCAAACATTCAGTAATTATATTTTAATTGTATTATATAGACTTCATATCATTTCTTTACCGAAACCTACAGGAATAATAATTGCCTTGATATAAAGCTATAGGTTTATTCAATAAATGAGAGACACGATTATACACATAATAATGTAATATTATAGTTGAAATTGGAAAAAATTTATATATTTCTTCCACTGCTTTCACGCAATAATTTTATTTTAATCTTTATTCTAATATTGCTCCCTATATAAACTATACTTAATACAACATAGCAAAACCGCACCGCATTGGCTCGTTATAAGAAGAAGAAGAAGAAGACACCAATTAGGCAAATCCGTCTGCTGTACAATTCGTCATATTCTACAGAGGCAAATCAAATCCGTAAGAATAATTCAACAGTTCCGGACAAGATTTCTTCAAGACGGGATACTCCTCGTTATCCACCACTTTAACGAACAGGCACTCGTCAAGACTTTTAATCTGTTAGCATTACACACCAGCTAATAATGATCTCGATGCATAGACGTCGCATCGATCTGTCTGGAATATCAGACCGACCCTTCCACGAATTGCTATTCGGATTCGAGTAACCCTCCAACTCGAACGATAATTAGTTTTCGAAACCCAGCCAAAGCACCAGTTGCCTAGTTTCCGACGGAAAGGAAACGTTCTTTGTCTCAGAGTAAAACAATCCACGGACGCTTTAATTCGCTCTACTTCCGCCGGTCGGACCGCCACTGCCGCCGTTTCGCCGTCTTTATTTCGTCTTTTCCCGTCGCTCGTTTTATCTGGCCAAACCCACATCGGCTCCTTTCGAGGATCCTCCAGCCGATTGCTCCAGGCGGGAGTTTCCGTTTTCGTGAAGCATTGTACAAAGAGACTGAGGTTCCGGACATAGTGATGGAATCGAGTACCTTACAAGTAAATCCAGACAATGACTAATTGAATCTGAACATCTCATTTCACGATATAAAACAGGTATATAGTATAGAAACATTCGAATTCAAATGAGATATGTCTTATAAGCTTTGACTTCTTCAGAACGTCATGACTATCTTCAATGTCCATTTCTCCAGTGTTCTATTCTTAGATTACGCTTCTAATTATTTGTAAGTAAGTCAATACGTTTCTAACACCTTCCTATGAATAAATATTATAAATCTTAAATTAAAAAGTACACATTCTATTGGAAACCAGTATTTCAAGCACATTTAGTAAAAGATTTATTCCATGTAAGATTCGATCATAAATTTACGGAACGGAAGTTGAATGTCGGAATTGTCTCAGATTTATGTGTATCGAGCTTTATCCCATCTCTACCGGGAAATCTAGTCACTAGAGAAATGCTAACCGTTGCTCTCGTTTCCTGGATAAAGACGCTCGTTTTGCCAGCAGTTTGTCTCCGCCGGATTCCTCCTAGAATCCTCCAGAGAATTTCGGGACTGTCGCGTCGCGCCGCGTTGCATCCGTGCAGCTTCGTTTCTTCTTATAGACTTCGAATATTATACGCTTCCCCGGACGCTATCTATTCTGTCGTCGCGTTTACACGTGGTTGGGGCCGCTTTCGTTATCGGCAAGGGCGAACTAGGGAAAATCTTATGGTTTACGCTTCGCCGAGGTCTACATCGGATATCCACAGATCTTCCAGCGGTCAGTCAACTCTCTTCGATATTGCATGTGCAAACTCACATCCAGACGTAGATATGACCAATGAGCTTTTAGTTGAGCTTTCACAGTCGACAAAAAAAATCATCTTTCGTCATCTACTTCCTTCAGGTTTATGGATGATGTATATAATAAAACATGACAAACGAGCATTATGTACTTCTTTTGACATACAATTAATATTTCAATGGACAATCGTTATCGATCTTCAATCAAAAATCAATTGTTCGTCCTAGTCTTGGACTTTGAATTTATGTTTCTTCTTTCCCCCCTTATTATCAAATCGCTTCTTAGATGTACTTACAAGAAATAATACTTTGCCTCTAAAAATTTTCTCAAACAGCAACTGGTTCTCAACAAAGTGCTTATAAGGAACGATTTCCTTAAAAATATTCTTACACGGAATAATTCTTTGTCTTTGCTCGAGCAACGGTCTCGTTCTTTGCGATATACTCTCGACTAGAAAAGTCCATTGCCTCGTCCCCCCGGACGTACTTTCAGAGCATGATTTCCTCGATACTTTGAAACAGGAAAATTCCTGTCGAGGGAAAAGGGAGGATCGTATTGAAAAGTAAAACAAGCTAAACTTCTCCATACTCGACTCCGTTCAGTCGATCTTTGTCGTTCCATATCAACTCGATAACAGTTTACTCCGTTCGACTCCAGGTTCCATGATCGTTCGCGAGTGCTGGTTTTCCACAGTTTATTCTTATTTGATGTGAACATTCGCTAAGTTTATTATCTCGATTTGAAGAACAATTTATTAATGCTAGACTTACGATGCAATTTCAGCGAACAGCTCAAAAACCGACCTCGGAATAGTTCAGAACTTCAGTAAACAGTCCTTTAACTCTATCCATGAATATTAACAAGCTACACCGACGAAATTGACGTAACTCTAATCAGCTTCTTATCTATTCTACCTATCATTCGTAGAGTATCAAAATTTATGCGCGAATCTCCTCCTATTTCATCATCGACTAGTTGAAAGTCGGATTTTGCTCGGATTGCTCTCTAGAGCAGCCGCGGAAGCGTCGAGGAGTCGGCGCTGCCGAACGGCGAGAGGACGTCAAGCTATTCTTAAAATAGGGCTCGACTTCAACAAGAAGCGAATGAACGAGAAAAGCCGATACACGCGTGGAGAGAAGGGCGAAGACGAGCCGAGTCGACCTGTTGAACGGAGTAAGACGGGAAAGCGCGTACGAAAAGAGAGGAACGCGTAGGCACGGGCACGAAGAAGACGGAGGAAAGAGAGGGAACGCGCGGCGTGCCTCGCGGGTCGCCGGCTCTTCTTCAGGGTCCGAGCTTCGTCCGAAACGAAGCGCCTACGTAGCGCTCTCCTTCTTCTCTTATGAGACCGAACCGTTGAGGACGACGTCTCGCCGAACCGTTCGTCTCGTTCGATCGGTTCATCACATTTCACATCGCGACTCTTCTCGTCCTCATCTCGTTCTCTCTGCTCCTCTTTCTTTTTGTTCTCTTCCCGCCCTTCCTCGCTCGTTCTCATAGATCTCTATTCATATTTGCTTCTTTCTCGATCTTCATATTTATTGTCCGTTTATTCTTCCTTCTTGTTTTCTTTTTCTTTTCTTTGGGCACGATAAGGTTTCGGCGTCACAGTAAAACGAATGCAGTTCACGCTCCGGGTGGTAGTGCTAGTGCTTGTGGTGTCGGTGCTAAAGTGGTGGGTGCTGGTTGTTCGGTGTCGTCAATAGTGTCGGTGGTTGATGGTGACTGGTGAGAACGAATCTCGCCCTTAGGGTTCTTTCGCTTTTACTCGCTAGAAGAGGAGAGACCGAGATCGTCGAATGGCGTCCTACAGGAGCTACGTAAGTACTACTCTACGTGCTCGAGAGCTTTTTGCATACACGATGGATACTTCGTTTATGCGAAGTTGTACAGTGTACCTAGTGCGTGGGTACTCGTGTAGCTGCGCGAAAACCGTGGCTGCGATCAATGATTTAGGGGATCCACGGGGTGAATGTAATTTTACCGGTGGTTAATTGGAAAGTTCGTTTCGGCCGGAGCGAAGCGTTGTTTACCCGGCCCCGGTGCCTTCATTAAATCGACGCTGTACGCGAAACGATGCGACACGAAGTTATAATTGGTGTTCCGCTGTGTCATCGCAGGAGACGAATTTTCGAGAACGCGATGCTGAAAAAGAACCAACGGAACCGGGATAGATACCCCGCCATGACGAGACACGTTCACCCTACCGTTATCAAGCGATGTGGACACCAGGGTAGCCAGAAAACAATCAACTCTCTACTATCTGATTGAAACTTGCGTTTTAGTATTGATCTTGATGACCGACATGATTGCTAATGTTCATTTTATCGCGTACACATTATCTTCTATAAGTATTGAAACAAGTAATTCCAATACGATATAGTTCATTACATAGTAAATCTATTTAGCATTTAAATAATCGAACTCCATAATTTAAATCATAAGAGTCTGACACAGATAATCGATCTCGTTGAGCTTGTAGAAGACAAACATGCTGGTCTCTTTCTTTAATCCACTTGACGCGAAGGGTCGAGATGATGTTTGGTATTTATTTCGCTTGGCCCGGATATTAATTCGTTCATTATTGGTCTCACTTCGGACGTGAGCTATTCTTGATCTGGCTGTCGACAGTATCGTTCGTCCGGTCTGTTGTTGAACTGACCGATTTTCTTGACGATTCGTTGAGTTACAAAACGTTTGTACGTTATATCACATTCAAAAATCATTGAAATCGAAGAGCTGGACTTTTATCTGCAATTTTATCAACTAACTTGGAAGTATTTATGATAAATGAGTATTCTGGACGTATCTAGTCAGCGGATGTCGACCTGATGGTCGCAGTTCGCGCGCAATCTGAACACAGACTAGCCGCGTTTTAATTACGAGATGTAAATGAGGATCCATTAACGTTATCGTCCAGAGGCCGTGGACACGCACGAACTGCTGTTTTACACGTTCCTATGTTTAGCAAATGTATATCAAATTTAAGACTGCTCGTATCGCTACTCATGTCGATGACACGTCCACTGTTTCTTTCCATGGATGAAGTTCGCTCGCACGTGTTACATATATTCGCGCTCGAAGAGTCGAAAACGCTGGCCTCCCTGTTACAGTAGATACAAAGACTATTGGACAGTGTCCAATAAATTCATGCCGCGTGAATTCATCTTATTGCACGTGTTCATCAAGAATGCGGCTGTGCGCCGAGTTTTTCAGTTTTTCTTAGCAATGATAACAATATTTCTAACATAAAATTTAGTGCAATATACAGGGTGGACCACAGCCGTTCTACTACAACAGAATGATCTAAGCTGATCTCACTGCGTGAACCACTCTGAATTATGTTATGATTTTATACACAGTCTATAATCACTATAATATATTATTCTACAATGCATATTCTGAAATTCAAATTTTGAAATACACAGTTCCATATACTGCAGTCTTCTTAATTTATTCCGTGATAAAAAATGTAATTTTATCTCCGTTCAGATAATCTCACTAATAGTTGTAGAATAAAAATGTGAGTTATAGACCGGCAGACCCATTCGTAAACTATCAGTAGACTCTGCAGTAGATACAGAGTGCGTGGTCAGACGTGGATCGTCGTAAGCCGACAATAATACATAGACCGGGCTGAGCGCAGCCAGGTCCGGGAGGAGTAAACATTTACCGTAGGAACTCGGACTCAGAGCACGAACGAATTCCGGGTGCGCACCTCTCGGAAACGCGTTCATAGGGCTCAGGTCGGCTGTGTTGTGGCTAGCAAAATTAGCTGGGTCTTCCCCAGACGACGACGACGCCGACGTCGCCTGTCTGCCGGCGGCGCGGCGCTCTGCCGCAGCCTTTCCGCTATGCCTACGCCACGAATACGAATACGGCCGCGTTGCAACACGCATCGGACGCGATATACGCGGGGTGTAATTTCGCCAACTAGCGCATGGCTTAAAGTTCTTATGGCTAATTTTTTTTTTACAGTCACATTTTTCTTGAATATATTTGTTAGCACACAGTTGATTTATCAATTTTAGTAAGTAAGAAGGTTTCTGACAATAGAATCTTTTTCTGAAATTGTTTTTTACCTGTTCACTTGAAGTACATAGTATGTACGAAATAAATAGCAATTCTGTGAATTTCAAGTTATCGGATTAATTATTCAATCTTTTAAATGTAATCATGTGCAAAGTACCGCAGAATGCGCGACTTTCCTCTGAGAAAATCTTCCATGTCTTTCACTTTTTTTCCAACCGCTGTTATATCTTGTATATAAGCATAACCACCGCATGTAAAATTGGAGGTGACGGTCTTTCTTACTTTCAATCACTTTGAAAATATGAGTCGAACGCTGCATATACCTATTTGGTGTCAAGTTTCAAAGAAAGCTGTCAGGCCAAACGATCGCCCTCTCTTCCGAGGTTTTCGTTGCGAAGCCTGATAAAGAATATCCCCGGACATTTCAGCCGACAGCTTTAAGAAAGCTCTCGGGGGAACGATCAGTTCTGGTCTCGTCCGATAGGTTTCTTTAGACACGGGGAGCTGATCCAGGAGGAGTACGAAATATTCTATCGTTTTGAAACTTTCTAAAGTGAGAAGTGGTCAAAGAGGATGAATCTTGATGCTGGGTTTTACCACTGGCTTGAAACTCGAAACCGAAATTTATCAACTTGGTAGTTGCTTTCCCTCGGCGCGTGTTTTTCTTGTTGAAATGAATCTAAGTATCCGCTCACTACTTCTTATAAACTCTTTTATGAATTATGTACAATTTTATGTTTAGCTTTTTTAAATTTTATGTTTAGCTTTTTTATGCTCGACATAAAATTGTTTCATTTTTTTTCATTTAATAACGTCGAGACTAGTTCCTTTTTCCATACTCCAAACGTTCACGAAGTTTGGCTGGTACAATTGAACGTAGCACTTTTTTGATCGAATCTATTCCAAACTTTGTCATCTAATTGTAAACGTGACATTTAATTGCGTGGAACGGTGACTTCAGTGGAATTATTTTACGTAATAACGACAATTTCGTCGCACGACGAACATCTCTGTAACTCTTTAAGTACACGATGCAAGATACGTTGCCGGCGACGCGATGGTACCAAATGATAAATTTAGCCGCTGCACAACGTGTTTGCGTTCCACTTCCTAGATGTGAAATCGAACAAGTTGGTTTTTAAGCTTCCGTCCCCTGACATCTGCTCGTACGATGAAGTTTTGAGCAAACTTCAAATATCCGAGTCGTCCACCTCGTAAGCGGAATCCCAGAATAAAAATATTTAATGGAGAATTCGTCTATGCTTGTCTATATTAATTTTGCTACGTTTTCACAAGTATGTACCATCTAAATTGCATAATTAAAATATTTAAATGAGGCTATGCGTAATTTGGAAGTAGGTTGAATTCGTGAAGAAGATATGAAGAGTGGGATAAAGAGCGAAAGGGGTTGATATGGCTCGTGTTGAAGATAGAGAAAAAGATTTAATGGCTCTCTTGAATATTTCAAGACAGGTTGTTGCCACGGCAAAACGTTACTGCGGGACGATTTAATTGAGCGTTCTCCTCTTACCCTCTCAACGCAGCCGACGCGCAGCCCCTTTGGAGAAACGTCAACTGGAAATGCATATGCAGCGCTATGCACCTGATGCAGACTGTTATTAAATAGAGCTCCTCAAATCGCTTCGACGTTTGCGAGATTTGTTCCTCGAGTATGGTTAAAATTACAGCGTATAAAACGATGCGAGATGCACTCTCAGTGAGCGAAATTCGTATGAACGCACATACATGCACTCTGCCTTCAGCATTGATTCTTTCTGTGATTTCTCAATAATCACGTTAGCAGTAACATGCGACGTTTGTTTTCAACAACTTGAAGTGCACTCGACTGTCTTTTTATTGCTTCAATTGTGAGTGCACTTTTTGTTATTTTTTAATCTATTCGTAGCTGGTGGTTTACTATCATTTTTTCTCCAAGTTATTCATTACTTCGTACTACAAACTCAGAATACTTAATTCCTTATACAAAAATAATTTGATTCTCTTCAAAATGATTTTATGAAATCTAAATCTTTGTTTGTAATTTTTTCGTGTAAACTGGAAAATGAGGAAAAATTGAAAACGGTTTATTCATCGATGCTCGCCTCAAAATGGATTTAGTTTATTTGGAACATCACGTGAAAATAAATACAAACATTTATCTGTAATTATTAGCGTCAAATAGTAGTTTGTCACACGACCTTCCCGGCATACGGCGGTCTTGTAAATTCCACGGGATGGGATGAAATGTGTGCGATTGGGATCAGGCGCGGGTTATCGGAAACACCTGTATCCGATGCCAGTGTCGGGGCATCAAATGTGGATGCGACCTGACTCGTTAGTCGGTTATGCATCGTCGGTGTTCAACATGAGCACAAAGCACTGGCCAAATACTGGTTAGCCTCTCGGCGAACATAATTTATTGCCGCGGCGTGGCGCAATGAAAAGCCCGGGCATTATCGCGATGCCGCTTTTATCACGAGCCCTTCTCTATCTCCCTCTCCTATTATTAGCGTGCAATTTGTCGCTAGCTAAGTCCGTGAATGAGCTTAGAGCTTAGAGCATTAAGGGATGAATATACTCTCAGAAAAGGTAGTTCGTTTCGTTTGTTAAGTTTATTGACCAGAAATTAGAAATTTACTCAGCAATCTGTTGAACCCCAGGTTTAGAATCAAATGTAATAATTCTTGAACTCAAGTAGATACCAATGATCAAAACAGGGTAACACCAGGAATACTAGGGATACGATGAGTAGATAGAGCCATGTGTCAAAATGAGTAAGAACGTTTTTTAGAAGATAAGTTTGAGTCCCAGCTGACTGTATCAAAAGTGATAAGTCAGTTCCTTATCTAACAAATCCAATCTTTTATGAAACTGAACTAAAGATTTTTTTAGAACCTTTTGACAGTCACAAAAGGTAATAACCATTTAATAAGTAAAATCAATAAGTTTTTAAAATTTAAAAGCCACAAATTATTCCAAGGACGTTATTTTTAAACAGGAAACTAGATATTTCGATGTTTATCATTTTATATATACAGAAGACATCAGTGTAAAAATGTTCAAGTAAATAAGAGACGTCCGGTGTTTGATTCGTCGTCCTGTTTTCCGAGTCGAGGAAGCATGCTTTTTTTCAGGAAGCATCGTTTTAAATCTGTATTGTTTGAGAACGCTTGGTGAGTCCCGTGGCACTATAGAAAATATCGTTTTCTCTTCCTTCCGTTTGCTCGCCGGCGTCCCTCTTCGGTTTTCTCGTCCGGTTATTTCACTTTCTCCATCTTCTCGTACGTGCTCAATCGCTGCCGCCGCGCCGGTGGAAACTCCAGAGGGAGCATGGACGTAGACCTCGCGGCTATATTTAAACGGATCCGTAGACATCGCCTCGAGTTTCCTTTTTTTGACATGCCGAGTAGCATCTGGCGGTCCGTTTCGAAAAACCGCAACGACTATGACAGGACTGGGTACTTATGGAAATCGCGGAAACTCCATAGAGAAAACGCGAACGAAAGAAGAACGAAAGAAGAACGACGCGATTTTCCCGTTGTACAGCTTTGAACATCACGGCCAGCTGCCGGAGAATTGATAGTCTCATTTAATCTCTCAGACATATTGTTTACGATGGTCATCCAAATTCAGCTGCATAAATTCAATCGATTATTTTATGAATCTAATATTCATAGAGAAGTAGTAATAACGATTTAAGTGCGATAAGATAGGACGTCAATGTTACAATAAAAAATTGGCTAGATATATGGATTTACAGGAATACTCATATTTTGTCTGGTTTTTAGTAAAATAGAGTGAAAAGCAACAAAATGTTATCGAAAAATGTTAATAAAGTCACGTGACTACTTTAGCCTCTCAATAAATTAAACGCAATTGTGGCAAAGCTCATTGTGCATTGTGTACACTGTAGAATTTATTTCGTATAGATAAATACACTATGCTAACTAAAATAGGTTCGTAATAATTTCAGTAACCTCATCATGTATTACGTTATGTACATTTGACTATTGCCACAGGATATTGAAATTACTCTTTTCAAACAAACGAAAATAAACATTCAAATACAGTGTTACGTTCCACGCGTGCGAAGTTAATATGTATTTAAAAACTGGCTAGCGCACGCTGCTGGCGCGTGTGTGTTATACGTACACGAGAACGTTTCACGTCGACTTTATTCGTGAAATCGAATTGACGGGAGGCAACGTGGCATCGGCCAGCGAAACAGACGTTCGAAAACGGTGGCGGAAGCAGCTTTCAAACGTAGTCGTTGACTTGTTAGTGACGGCCAATATTTGCCAACAGAAACGACAACAACGCAGTCCGCAAACACAGCTGATCTCGCAGATCAATTGTCCGCATTGAAATCAATTTTGAGGCTCGGTTCTTTATGGATGCACGGCTGTATGCTGTGCCAAATCGGTAAATCGTCTCGTGTTTGTAGTAATCGATTTTCGCAGCTCTTTTCCTTTATTCTTAAAACGAGTTAAAAGATATAGATATAGTAAGCTCATTCAATGTTTGCACAACATAATACATGCAGTGTATATAAAATAAAATACATTGATAGAATACGATAGTGAAATCCTTAGAATGCAATATATGATACATTTTGAAAGTAAAATGCAGAAGCACAATGATATTGCCTATGTGTATAAATAGTTCTCATTTTCTTTGTATTCAAAAAAAGGTCCACACTGGAGCTCCATTAAAGCAAAGTGCACTTCTATTTATATGCAGATTCTTCAGAACGCCGCGCTAGAGACATTCAATCTTTCATTTCACTCTCGGAGTCTTCGCTTAGTGTTAATTAAACGCCGGTCGTTGTCATAAAATAAGTAGTCTAAACTCTAAACTGAAAGTCGTATGCGAGGATCGCCAATTAAAATGAGTACATTCATTCAATTCACTGGCTTTATTCACACTCGTTAATCAGTCCGATGGAATAAATTCGTTCAGTTCAATTACGAACAATACGGATTATACTTGATTCGTAAAATGCAATAATTTATGCACTAATAATAACGCTCATAAATACTAGGAAATTAGAACATCCGTGATTCGACTCATGATTAGGTGCCAAAGGGATTTTAGTTCTCCCAAAGAGATGCAATTATGACATATAAATTATGGAAAATTGCCCTGATCATCAGGGTCGTGACGAGTGATTTATCAGTTCACGGCAGCATCAAGAGGCTCGTCTTTGAGTCTTCGGCCACAACTTCCGGTAACTTATACGGAACTTTTCCAATTACGCGGCGTACGTCATTACTGTTTCTTCGGTGAACCGTTTAGTTCTTGACATTCTCTCGTTGCCACTTCTGCGATGGAACGGCGGTGGTGAAAGCTTTTCATTGAAAGACTTTTACGTCTGGCCCAAGAGCCATCGCGACCGCGAGAAACTTCATTAAATATCTGCAGTTTCCAATTGCTTGCAATGCAATTTGTGACTGAAATTAATTGGACGATGCATTCGTCATGTTAGAATGTTCAGGGCATTTTCTTTAAATAGGAACAGTCAAACAGTCGGGGTGGAAATTATCAAAAATATGTTTTAACAAAAATTGTTTGATATAAAGGGGTACATTATTTGATACAAATATGTTTTAAACTAATACGATAATAAGAGAAATTTCAAGGCCATGTTAATTTTTTTTAAATGCGACTCTATATTTTTTAATCCACTGCTCTCACTTAAACAAAAAATCCTTAATGAGTAACATTGATGATAGACATGATTCTTGTTCCAGTTGAGCTCGAATATTTATTGTAACTATAAACTTAGGATATATGAGATAAAATGTCTATAACATGTCTTAGTTTCCTGTTATATCGCAGATGTGCTTGAATAAACAATACATCCAACTGTATCTTTAACAAGCGCATTTGGGTAGCATTAAGTTCGGCTAAAGTCTGAATAAGAATGGGCATTTCCACGATTAAAATTTATTTTCATTAAGAAAATAAATTCACATCGACAAGAAGAGATATTTTATTCGAGAATAGAATTAACGTTGTGCAAGAACGAAGATAAAGGAGAAACTGTAATCAAAGGTATATACGATTATTCTTGCCAACAGCTCAGCGATACATGCGGATACGTACACGTGTCAGGCGAAATACCCAGAGAAAGAAAGACCAGAATTGTTTCTCGAATTCAGGCATCGAATACTAAAAAACATTGGCCTGCGTCCAACGACTGAAGCGTAGAATAACAACTGGTAATGGATCGTCGAAACGGCCTAATAGGCATTCTCTAATCTAAACACGAACGGACATTATCGTTTTCTTCAATCGCTATTTTTCCTCACACTTGCTGTTTCTGTACTATTCTCATTAAAAAAAATTTTGGCTAAACGTAACAAATTAGCATATATGCAAATCTACAACGTTCAGAAATATATCCAGTAAAATGTATGAGACCATAAAATTTTTATCTCCCTTTTTCACATTTCAAGTGTTTTTATTTAATTTCATATTTTCGTAGTAATTAAAAACTCCTTACTAGCCTATTTATGTTACTTTATTGCTGTTTTCCAATGTTAAAAATGCACGTACCAAGAAAACTACTATATGTATGCGACTGTTGACTGAATCACGACGTTATGGCGTCAGAGTGGCAATAAATATCCTGCGGGCGTTTAAAAACTCATTGAACTCGTTGAAATAATTTTGTCAGCCGTCCAGGCTTAAGAACGAGAGACCCATGTATTTTCTTTGAACGAATAATACCGAGTTAGGTAGGTACCTAAATTGAATTTCCTGCCTTCCCGATTCCATTTCCTCGATGTTCTCGAGCTCGTAAAACGAAGCATTACTTCCGACGTATTAATTCGCGCGCGGTCGGAAGTGAGAATGGAATCTCCGGCTGAGATCATTTCCGCAAAGATGTCACGAAATTTCTCTATGGTTGACCACAGGATTATCCTTCGTTAACTATATGTGACAAATTACTCCCCTTTTTCATCCTTTCCTGACACTCCAGCGAATCTACTTAAATTGAACACACAGACTAGTGTATCTATAAAGTGGAATACTTTCTGAAGATGATATTGAATTAGTTTCGTAGAAAAGTATCATGAAGTCATAACTCATCGATTTCTTAAAGAACTTTTTCTCAATCTATCTAGAAGGACCTAGTGGAAAAATTTTTCCTTCCTCTCTACAATTCGTTGAATTCACATTTATGGTGTAAGAACGCAATTGAATTTTGTGAAAAGTAAAATTGGCGTGCAAGTTGACGAATTACATACATGCGGCAACGATTTAAAATTATTGAGGAAAAAGTTAATAAAGATTTTACACTATAAAATAGAAAAATAGCGATTTGTTAATTCATAGACGGAGAACAAAACAAATTCTGTAGAAAAAAGCAGAATAAATATAAAAGGTTGGCTTCATATCAAATAACGTGACGGTTTGTTGCGAAAAAAGCGATGTCTGTCCGGAATAGAAGATAGATTTGATATACATATTACATATGTGATAGTTAGATGAAACTGTGATGGGAGTCGGCTATCTGAACGCACGCGTTTACGTGTTCTAATAACAATTTCAACCGTGTGACGTGCGTTCACGTAGCACAGCAATATTAAATTTGCAATTACTTTCGCATATTTGCGTACACGACTGTTCGTGTACCAATGAATGAGCTTTTAACTTTTTATATTGCTTTTCTGTGCCACTGTACTAAAAGGTAATTTGATAAAACAAAATACGTGTCGTCGATTAGAACAATAGGGTTGCATTCCGCTTCTGTGAGTTGTACATACATAGCTTTGTAAATAATGTTCCAAGTATCATGGAAAGCTGCTTTACAATGCACAGAATGTAGAGGTAAAACACGTAGTTTGTCGTATATCTCATAATACAGCAACGAACTTCCATCATTGCCATAAATAGTAGTTTTATTCTTAGATCTCTTTTCAACACATAGTTTCGTCATTCCTTGTACCGCCTCATGCTGTTCGTTTTTATTTATATCCATTGATATTTTTGAAAGCGTCAGGTATCGACGTCGTTTTGTCAATTCAAGAAAACGTTTAGGTTCGTTTCTCAGTACTCGTGACAACTCGGTGGCAGATCGTAAATTATAATAATGCGTCCAGTCGACGGAGGTTAAATCAGATTGACACTCTTCAATTAGTCGGCCTCCTCCTCAAGTACCTATCGGGTGCTCACATCCTCATAAGAAGTGTAAGAATTGCACGGCTCTCATACGTACAAATACAATTCTTGCTTGTTAACGGTCGTAAAGAATAAAATGCATATTGCCACCTCCTGTTCATAAGATCATATCTCGGCGGATCTGTGCAACCAAATGTAAAACTAAACTATCTACCAAAGTGACAGGTTTGAGAAGAATTTAAAAAAATCTGAGATAAAATAACAAGTAGCAAGCTTTTAACTATGATTTTAATTCGAACTTTATTTAGCATTCATTTGAATCAATCGAGTTCTATCCTATCTTATTTCATTGTGACTGCTCGTCAGGATTTAAAATCTGTAGCTTGTCAAGTAGGCCGAGAATCATTTTGGATAGCTTTCCATTATTTTGTAACATAAGCTATATTTTGTCTAATTAAATATTCATACGTCGTACTTCTCCATAATAGAGAAAATACTTAATGGTCGCTTCGAATAATAAAAATGCTCCAAAGTCGAAAACAATTATCCACTTGATGCTTGGTTCTTTATGCGCGGCGGTTTCTGCTCGGGAATATTCAATTACAGGAAAAGTCGGGCGAGGCTTTCGGCCGTGAAACAAAAGTCGGCTCGCGGCGGATAAAACGAATCACGCGAGCACGTGCGTGTGTATGTGTGAAGAACAGAAGCGGTTCGTGACCAGACGATTTATCTATCGATAAAAGCGGGATCAAAGGTGAAAAGTTGGCGTGTAGGGCCGGGTATACGGACGGCCAGGCTGTAAACAGCCATTTTTATGGACGATAAAGCAATATCGAAAGATTTCCCGGTCGAGCTGCTTTCAATTCGGCCTAGCCAATCGAAAGCTTTTCGCAACGCCAACGAAATATCGAGAATCGGGGAGCTAAATCGGGGATGGAAGGATAGAAGCAGCTGAGTCCCGGCTGCGTTCCTGCTTAAGAGGGAGATATGTAGAACGAGACTCGCCTGACGGATTAGCCGACGGACAGTGGAGCACCGATGCATCGTTTACCGATTCGAGATAAATTGACTGTTTCGCTTGATTTTCGTCGTCCGTAAGCGTACAGACCACGCAGGGGCCATTTGTATCAATTCTCCACTTTGTGCAATTTCCTTTTTTCCTTCCACTTCCGAGATCACCTACCGTTTTCTTCCGACCCCTGTTGCTCGCTGTATCGATTCCCTTACTGCTCGCAGTTCTTCGAAGGGTCTGTTCGCTCGTAAAGAGGCTACGAATTGTCATTCAACTGGCTAGAACTCATTCTTCTTTTTGGACTTTTCTACGCGATCTAACGGCCATTCAATTGCGATCGTTCCTGCTTTTCTTCATCTCTATTTTCTTCCTTCGAACAGACTCACCGAGTCATCGAAGAGTTTTTAAATCCTGTTAATGAAAATAGTGGCTTATCGCGTGTCTGCCATGACTATTCATCGTCCCAGTGCCATTCTCGAAATCTTTGACAGAACGATAAATTGTCTTTACCAATGAAACCCGAAGTTTCGAACACGTTGCGCGCTAACAGCACGTTTCGCGAATAGAAATCAGTAAGCGTTCTCGACAGGCGACGATATATTTCATAGAAGTATTCATATTCGTAGAAGTCCTTGACTGTCGGTTTTCTATTTTTGGTTTTTTATTTCAATTTTGAATGACACGAGATTAACAAGTAATAACGAATAGAAGACGCTGCGTATTCTAAACATTTTAAATTAGAAAATTTATGGAACAAAATCTCGGGCAGCTGATCGTTTAAAAAAGTTTCTAGTAAAAGTTCTATGAATACGCGATTCCGTGGTTTACCTCGGTCATCTAATAAACCACTGTAAAGTCGATAATGGATGTCGTAACAGGTTCTCGTTTCAATTCTTGGCAACCTATGCCTTCTGAATTTAGCTAAAGATTGTCGAGATTGCTTGCCAAAATGTTCGCAGCGACTTCTTGAACTAATATCGAAGTTCACCTGTGGAGACTTGGAGATGGAGCTCGAAACTATATACATATATGTATGTACACGTATATGTACGCGAATAGGATTCTAATGTAGATAACGTATCAGAAAACCCATAAATATCCCATAAAATCCATCATAGCTAACTAGGCATATCAGGAAAATGTTAATATCCTATTTTTACTATCAAATATTTATCTTCTCACAAGTTCTTAATTATAATTTTATTTAAAATAGTATTTCACAATGGAAAATTCACTTTATACGTCGATCAGTGTTATCGCTGCAGCCATGGTATTATTTAAGGAGCAACAAAGTCTGTAGTGCGTGACCACGATTTACATTAGTACTATGGGAACCAGAGAGCTATTAGTACGGAGGGGCCAGGTTTCGCGAATGAAAAGGCTCGTGAGGCGATAATAAGGCGTATATAAACGAGTCGAAAGGAGTTATCGTTTCCGGCCGTTTGCGACACTTCCGGTAAAAAGAATCGTTTTAGCGGTCTTAAGGAGCGGACCCTCGTAATTCCATTATCACCCCCGAATGGCATTAGCATAATAACGAACGGCACGTTTTAAAAGTTTTAGCACGCCCCTTCAAACTCTTTCTAATTCTCTTCCTGAGAGGGGACTCATCTTAACGTGATAGCACAATATGCCGGAGCTTTAGGATGTAATTGAATTTAAACTGGAATTATGGTCGAGCTTTCGCGTCGCTATCGCGCCGGCCTGCCCTCTGGTCTGGGTACATAAGGTTTCGACCAAACTCGCGAGGAAAACGCAAATTTGCAAACTCGAAGAGCGAAAATGCAACACCATATCGAGTATGTAAATGGTTACGAAAAGAGCACGGCAAAGGTTTTGGCGTACCACCCGTTATACGAGAAGGAAACAAGAAGGTTATTCCTCCCAGTCAGGTCAGGCCGTCTATTTCAAGCTTGGGGCAATTCGCCAAACTTATGTTAATTGTACGAATTATTATTTCTAGAGCTCGACCAATTGTGCATGGTACCATATTATTCTTATCCGGGTTGTACGAAGCTACTCGCCATCTAATTACTTTCTCCCAGCATACTATTTTTCTGAACGTACTTATGAAAAATGATTACAAGCTGAAACAATTTCTTACATAGTTGCTCAGTTATTAAATTACTCACTGAATCAACACTAAATCTACCAAATTGACTGTTTTAAATTTCCATACACCTAACTACTGTTCATGTTTAACTTTATTTTCAAGTTTGTAATTGAAATTATATAAAAATTTGGCGTCGTCTTTTATGAAAGTTAATTCATTCAGGGACAAACTGACTGTCATCTACGTTTAGTCACAAAAGCTGTAACTTCTTTCAAGGATCGACCATTTTGACCAGACACAGTAGGAACTATATGACATATCGGTAGGTTTAGTGTTCAAATTTTTGTAAAACCATTTTATTATTGTAGATTCTTAATGCATCATCTTCGAGTGCTTATCATACGTACTACACGCATTAGCTGTTTTTCGTTCGTTATTCCGGCTACCGGCCGTGTAACCGTTATCAGAGTTCAGCAATAAAACGCACTGTGACGCGATTCTATCTCGACCGAACGGGCATTCCGGCGTTGCGCAGGGCGACGCAGCGGCCGATGAACGGCGACGCATAAATCTGTCGCGAAAAAAGAAGTCGGGGTCCCCGCCTGCCGGTTCCCGATTTCGATCGGTAATTTTACTTTGAGAGCGGCTCGGGGCTTAAACCGTCGAGGTTCGATTGTTCCGCGACCTCGTGAAAGAACGTACGACGCGACGTTTCCGGCACACGCTCAAGCCCGTTCACCGATCGACTTCGATCGATCGTCGCGCGGTTAACGGTGCCGTGGACAAATGCGGTCCGATCACAAGAATCGAAAGGGAACTGATTGGACACACCGATTCGCCATTTCCAGGGTGACACTGGCGCCTACCGATCCAGATCTAACGTTGGCATCGCCGGGGGTACTTTCGGAAGAACGACCGCGTCGACGACCGCCGGTCTCCCCAGTTGCAGGAACAGCTACTCGATTGGTTCCGCTTCCGGCCGAGCCGCTGCCAAGGACCGAGTTTCCGGTTATGGGAATGCGTTCCTGAGAAAAGACAAACCCGAAGAGAAACCTACCTTCAAATATTCCAGTGAGTGCATTTCTTTATACGTTTGATATATAAATGTGTACATAGATATATGCATGTATACTGAATAATATCTGATAAGTTGGTACACGAATCCAATTAGTGGCCGAAAGATGCAAGTATCAATTTATCCGACACGTACAGTATATACATAATGTTAGATTTAGTAGTCGTGCAATATATATATACGCATATCTATAAAAGCGTCATATATTACAAGTACATTTGTTAAACATAGTATATTTACGGTACAATTAATATTTTACGCATACAAATATGAATATCGGTACGTAATTTTATATTAGAAAATAGATTTAAAGAATCTACATATTTGTTTCAGGTAGCAAAGATCCGGAGAAGAGCAAGCTGCATCCGAGCAGATCGTCGACGGAGGACATAGGAGCGAAGAGCCCGCTATCGAGTAGCAGATCCTCCCTGTTCGAGAAGTACTCGTATCCAGCTGCTAAAACTTCGGATAGACCCGGCTCCGTCTTGGACAGATATAACCGTGCCGCTTCCCGCGAAAAGAGCAGAGAGCCGGACGGAGTATCGCGTTACGGGTCCAACACGTATCCCGGATCAGGTCTGCCGCGGACCCATGGAAACGAGAGTAGAATCGAGAAGAAAGAGAGAGCTGATTATCCGCCGGTCGCGTACCGCGGACTACGTTCGAACTCCGGTAGGAGTTCTCGCGAGCCTAGTCCGGAAGTCAACGTCGGGAAAACAAACTCCTTCAGATATTCTCGGGCCCCCTCCTACGGTCGATCCAGCGCCAATTCTAGTAAGTAAATTCTGAACGTTTCTAAACATGATTTTTATCACATCATTATCAACAATCTATAAAGAGAAAAAGAACTGCTGTACTTGCAATATCATTGATACGAAGAAAAATAATGTATCGTAAAAAGAAATATTCAGTTGTTCTTATTTTTGATGGAAACATGGATTTTTTTCATGTTTTGCTCACTATATTATAAGATATAAGATTTCATAATTACGCAAGAATGAGTGCAACTGAATTTGAAGGGTTAATGTTATTAGTTGGGGCAAATATTTTTAAGCAATACCATATTAGAGAACCTGCTGCTGCTGAGCGTTTGTTAATGACATTAAGATGGAGATACTACGATTACCAATATTACTGTTAACAAATGTAAAGCAATATGAAATAATTTAGAATTACTTGATAGTATGTATGTATATGTCATACACACATGAAAATAAACCGAGAGGCCAAACAGCAGACTTGAAACAAAGCGATTGTGTGAAATAAAATGAATGGAGGACTAGCTTTTTTCTATCGGCATATGAGGGGGCGGAACTTGACAAATATTTTTTATTGTAATACCATAAAAAGATTGAACAAAAAGTTTCGTATAATTGCGTGCAACTTCATAATTTATATACAATTTATTTACTGCGGAAGTTAGACAGGATTCAATTTCTGAATTTAGAAATACAGTTACGTGAAACGCGATACTGGTAGGTAATAGTTGCGTTGTACCCGGGAGGATCGTAAAATAGTATACGTAGCACTTCACATGATATTTACAGCTATAAAGTTGCGCTTGCAGGCAAGGTGCTTCGCGCAAAACGGTGCCGTAATTTATACTAAATCAATTTGTGGAAGAGCAACCTCCATAGAATACTTCAGAACTTTAATTTTCATAACTTTCTATAAATCTATTAATAAAAATACTTTACCAAGGTAATAATAATAAATCTAAATAATAAAGAGAATCTGAAAATTCTGAAATATTTCCAGGTGCATCCGAATCAAGCTCGGCACCGATCTCCTCGAGATTCGGCTCACCAGCCGGTAGCAGGTTTATCTCATCGAGAAGTAGTAGTGATCGAGTTCCGACGGGCATAAGCTACTCCGGATCGGACAGGTTCCGATCTGCAGGTAGTAAGTCTATGCCAGCGAAGGACGAGACTGCCGTGAAATCGAAATTGGAAAAGAACGCCAGCCCTGAGACGCGTACGAATCCCGTGAAACCTAATGAATCAGAAGTCGAAGATACCGTTACGATGGTTACAAGAGGCACGTCTCCGAACCCACCGGCGTCTTCATCCTTTGTAAGAAACAGAAGAGCTGACATAGGTATCGCGAGTCAAAAAGAAGTTACGCGAGTACGAAAGAAAATGGAAACCAAGGATCAGGAGAATCAGTGCGACAGGGCTGAGGAAGGTACGAGGTTTTCACGATTCGGGGGTGGTGGACGAATCTCGGGGGCACCGTGGTCCACGTATTTAGACAAGTTCTCGTCGAATTCGAGCGGAAGTGGGATGTACGCGAGAGGTTTCAACGCGGGCAGCGCAACGAATTCCAGGGTAAACAGTTTCGCGTTCTCTAGGTCAAACGATTCCTCGAGGAACGATTCGAAGGTGTCGTCTAATTCTAGTCAAGAAATTCATAGCAATAGGAATCGGGAAGAGCAGAGCACCAAAGTGTTCGGTGGTTTGGGTGACGGTAAGAATAGTACCGATGCCTCGACCGCGAAAACAGATTCAAAAGGGTCTGCGAATAATGGGCTAAATAATACGAATCAACAAGAGATCATAGTACAAAATAGCGACAATGATACGTGCGCTGGTGGAAAGGCGGAAGGGAAGGAAAGTCGACTGGTGAGTTCTTCGATTCTGAAGAGGGACGAGACACCGCAGCGAGTTGGAACTGCCACCAAGTCAGACTCTCGAGAAAGCATTTCGAAATGTGAAGATCAACACAGTAGTAGGGAGAGCTCGCTGTCGAAAAGTGAGAGCAGCGGCCATAGGAGGCCGTCGATACCGAGATTAGGTCGTATAGCCACGAAGAACGAAAGTAAGTTCGCGAAGTCGTCATCGACGTCATCAATCAAGTCCGACGGATTACAGGAGAGAAGAGGTTCGACGCCTAAGTCTGATAGCAGTTCATTGTCGAAGCCTGATGAATCCTCTCGAATAGTTGAAGGTTACTGTCAGGAACAGAATGAGGAAGCCTCTTCCTCTGCGAAGAGCGATAACGTGTCGTCTGCAAAAGAATCTTTCAAAAGGTAGTTACTATTATTGTAGTTCATGAACTCAAATATTTTTATGCAAATACACCCTTAATTGTATTTGATTTCCGTAGTGTTTCTAATATTAACCATGTTCTATGTCCATATCGTATATATACTTCACACGTTTAAAAATTACTTGAACACTCAGGGTGATTCCCCTACTATGTATAAACGATGTTTTACAACACTACCTACACACAATTGACGCAAATGACCAAAACAAATGTAATATACTAGCCAAATGATGAAATCTATTTTTACTAACATTGAATCATTGATTAATCCCACACAGTTAGACTAATTCTACAGTACGATCATAAGTAATCTTTCATTACATATTGTTTCGTATCTTTTGGTTGTATAGTAGTCCAATTCATAGCCGGTCGACAACACCACAATTACGGAGCGGTTCTACGAAAAATCTTGCCCGTCAAATGACGCGGACCGACTCGTCAGACGGTTCCGCTGTAAATGTGCCAATTGGCAAATCGAAATCGTCGTCAGCCAGTTCGACGACGAGTCAGGGGGCAAAAATAAAGTCAACACCGCCACCGTCGTCAGGGAAGTCGACTTGCTCGAGCGCGTCCTCAGTGAATCTGAGGCAGGGCGGTTCACCGGACGCTCGTGGCAAACCACCTGTGCCGAAAAACGACGCTGCGGCGGGATCCATGTCGAAAGGCATCGTACCAGTCAAGTACGTGAACAAGGATTTCCGGAAGTCGACGTTGAACATGGAGAACGGTGATCCGTCGCAGTCGAAGTACAGTAGGAAGAAAAAGAATCAACAGAGGAGTGTATCCGTCAGCTCTCAAGATTCGCAATCCGAACCGAACTCTGAACCGGGCATTCATCGATCGGCCCTCCAGTCGGAATTGAGTTCCGGCTCCGTGAAATCGAACAGATCCAGGTTGAGAATACCATCCAGCGCGTCGTCGAGGAGTTTGAATAGAAGAAGCGAGTCGAACGGATCTTCAAGGCCTGAGAGATCCAAGAGTCACTCGAAATCACCTTCCGGCAGGAGAAGCAGGGAAGATGGAAGCTCGAGTTCTAGCGAGAACAGCGAATCGAATTCTTCGAACTCGTCGAGCAGCGACGAGGAGGATGACAATAAGCAAAAGAGATCGGGATTGAGGCGCCGTAAAAAACGAACGACCAAATCCCCTTTCTGCGAGAGGAAGGGTAAAATGAGCGCGGGATCATCGAAAACGAGCGTGTTAGCGTCGTCCGCCGACGAGATGTCTTTGACGACGGACAAACCGCCGAGACCGCCCTCGAGTCCGAGATCGAGGAGCGACCGTTCTGGAAAAACAGAGGAGGCGAAATCTTTCTTGATGCGGGCTCTCGCGCCGGTGACAAATCTTTTTAAGAACAAGCATCAAGACTCCAGCGAATCCGGTAAATCAGGTGGTGGTTGGCTGGATTCCAATGAGGAGAGCACAGACGCGAAGAAGTCGGAACAGAACGGGACCGCGTCTCTGACGAAGAGTTTCAGTATTACGAACTCGGAGAATAACGACGACAGAAGCAAGCAAACTTCGACGAGGATTAGGCGAAACTATTCCGGGGACAAGCCTTGGTGGATGGATCCGAACCCCGACAACGTCCCAGAAGGCGTCGAAACGGGCAGCGCGTACAACGACGACATCAGTCAAGAAACGACCGTCAGTGGCACTTTACCTGACGACGGTGAGTCAACGCTTCTAGTTTCTTTGTATCTGTCAACGGTTGCTTTTATCTCATGAGTTTCGATGACAGATTAAATAGTATTTTGTATACACGTGGGATCTGCGGTTGTTATCTTGAATTTATCAAAAATACAGTTTGAGTAAGATTTACAATTCGAAAAAGAATTATCTAGATAAATCGTAAGCCTACATTAGCAAGATTCAATGAATAATGACGTGTTTTAAACTATTTATCCAAATATATTGTACTACTTGCTTAACTATGATGACGAGGAAGATATAAATTAATAAGATCCGATTAGATAAACAATTTTCTTAATTGTTTGTTCGTAGGCAAATTTAAATATAAAATTTGGCGACAAGAATCCGAAGAACGTGCTTGGTGGCTAGATTCGAACGATAGCGGGGCTTCGGAAGACACGAGAAAACAATCAGTGACCAATGCTAGGCATGAATCAGGGGAGAAGAGTTGGTGGTTAGATTCCAATGACAGTGCGCTATTGGAGGAGAAGAGACCGTCATCGTCGTCGCTTTCGAGGCACGAATCGGGAGACAGAAATCGTTGGTTGAGAGATAGCGATAACGTCCTTTCAGAAGATGCAAAGAAATCGTCACCTTCAGTCTGGAGGCAAGATTCGGGCGAGAAAGCTTGGTGGTTGGATACAAATGACAATACACCGTCGGAAGAATCAAAGATGCAATCGTCCGTGAGTTCTCCCGCTTCGAAACGAGAAACGAGTCGATGCAGTACTCGTTCCAGCGAGCGTAGAAATCGGATCAAGCATCAGCAATCAGGGGAACGAGCATGGTGGATGAGCGACAACCCTGAAAACGTACCTGAAGGAGTCGAAATCATTCCTACGGCAATTCCTACGCAAGGCGGCAATAATTTCAATAACAACGAGGTGGACGATTGCCAGACGTACAGTTCGAGCGTGAACAAACTTAGGCACATCGAATCCGGCGAGAGGCCATGGTGGATGGATAGTTCGTCGAACGTACCCGACGGCGTTGTCAAGATTCCCGTCGACACGTCGAATAGCAACTCGGACTCGTCAGAGTCGTTCGAGAGGATCGATATTGGCGTCAACCCTGAACTTGAGATGTACGCGAAGAGAAGCCTCTCTAGATTCCCGATCGAGTTTCCGCCACCTCCGCCCGACGAACCACTTGGGGATCGCGCCAGTCCCGAAGGGGTAAAGTGATCGTATATCACGCATTATTCACTTAACGACCCTTAACTGATGAGATTATAACGCGATGCAACGCGACGATGCGACGTTGTCAATTTTTTATCCCTCTTGCATCTCAGCGATGACGAAATAAATTTGCTAACGTGATAAAGTTCTAGACTTTTAAATAAGAGAAATAATTAATTAATAGTCAATTCATGTGCATAAGTTTATTCGTCAACTGTAACTGTTATTTTGAAAGATAATTTCCCAGTAGAAGAAAATATTTAAATTCTACATATGTATGTTAATTCGTTTCAACGTTCTCTACTTTAAGAGATCTTGTACCTCTTCCAGGTAGAAAATCCGCCGGATCCACCGGACAATTATGGTGGTCGCGACTCGCCTTACGATAACGTGCAGACGATACCCCGAAGATCGTCGCCAAGGAAACGACCCTCCGCATTACCGTTGTTCATCGGCGAGCACACAAACATCGACGACTTGCTAGGCGACTCGACTACCCTATATCCCAGCCCCGTCTTGTCTCGCATCCGTAAACGTGAACGCATCGAGGAGGGTGAGTTTTCCGAACGAATTTAACGCGATTTACAATCGACCACGGACGCGCGAACGCTCACGTTACTGGAATTACTGATTGTGTGTGTCGAATACGACTGGTGTCGGATTTAGAATACATAGCTTGTGACTCGGCACGTTAACGAGAGGACAGTATTCCTTTGAAGGGAATCAAGGGGATCCTTCCTTTCAGGAATTGTCGTATGCATCGATGGTCGGGTGCCGAATCGTACATACGCTATTGAAAAGGGGAGCTGATACGATTATAATAGGGAGCAACGCGTGTGAACAGATTTTGCCGAATGTAATTTCCTTAACGATAGAAAATTTATGTTAGAGGGTTGCGAGCTATAATGAAACGTGGCCGTGAATAGTGGATCGTTGGATACGCTAGAAAATAATTTAGAAACGATTTATTACCTTATGTTCATATCATTGTCGTGTTCAGGTTCGGAAGATGAAAGTTCGGAGTGCGAGGAAATCGACGCCACTCAGGTGATCATCCACGACAGTACGCCGCAGACACCGGTGATACAACGACGTCATCAGTACGTTTCATATCGTTATCATTAATAATCGATCGTGAATTCCGAAACAATTGATTGTTGATTGTAATTAAGTAATTTTCTTCAGGGACAATGAGAGACCTCAACCTGATGGCTACATTCCGGTAAGTCTTTATTTGAAAGCTTTCTTTGTGCTGTAGACATCTTCAATCCTTCGAATATCAAGCCCCGTTAAGTTACTATCCAGTGCCTAAATAATTGAAAGATGTGGCTTTTCACGATTTGAGAGACATGTAGAAATATTTGTTTTTTTTTTTAACATTTCATCGTCTATTGATACCGCGTGGAAAAATAGACAGGCAGCTAAACTTTCTTCTGTAGTTTTCCACCACGCACTGGCCAAACGTGGCTGATCCTTCGCGCTCGCTATTGTCTGAAACTCTTTTCATGATCAGTGGGTGAAGGAAACCAGTGTATAGGTGACGGTATATGGGAAGACGCGTACTCGAAAAAAAGCTAGACGAACAAAGACGGGAGGGGGTTAGATGAGGCAACTAGGAAGAGTGGTAGTGTGCGCGACATTATTGTTTCTTATGAGGGATGCGCGAAGAGAGACCCTTCTTTACTGCAGACTCCCTTTTCTCTCCCCTTCTTTTTCCACTTCCGTTCTGTACGCAAAGTGCTGGCAACAAGGGAGCCTTCCTTTCATGCCATTTTCCCTTCGTTCGTAAGTTTTCTGATTCACGTCGGCAGCAGACACTTACACAAATACATGTAAAAATGTTAAGAGACTAACCAATTAATGAAATGAACTACAACTAATGAACACTTAGCCTCAACCTTAACTACTGCTGTCCGAGAAACATGAAAAGACGTTTCTTTTCCGATGTAGACACCTATTAGGAAAAGGTTTCCCAGAATTTTACCCCTAACATGTATTTTTACAAAAATAGACCAATTACCAAATCTAAGAGAATCACTAGTAACTTATATGGATATGGAAAGAGAAGGGAGTTTCGGTTTACGACAATAACAAAAGAGATGACAACTGCATAAAATAATAGCAACATAGACGAAAAATATTTTTATCGTCCGCAATCGTAGAGTCACTCATATTTTCTGGAAGCGCTGTATAGAATTTTATCGCTGCGGCAACACCTCGCACGAGGTACCACCCATTACGATTCTATGGGACCAGCAGCCCCTTTTGTGAGCTTGTCACCCTCGTGGGGTCTCGTAGTAGCGAGACAACAATGAGCACAGCCGCACTTACGGTTATGCTCTACACGCTGCGTCAGCTGATTATTTTTTCACCGCACAATTACCATCCCTGCTGTTTCATTTGGTTCCCCGTAACGGATTCTGTCTTTCTCTTTCCTCTGTTTTCATCCGGGAAAACCGACGAGACGGCCATCATCTGTGTACTTTGGCTATCTTCTCGGAGAATTGAAAAAGAGAGAAGTGTTGGAGCATTTCGAAAGAATTCGATGAACAATGAATCATTTCGGGGTACTGGACGAAGTTTGTTCGAAGACAATAATTGTTTTCTAACCAGATACAGAAGAACAAGTTTTTACAACGTATTTGTGTAGCTGTAGTTCAGGACGTCGTTGGTACAAGAGAAAATAAAGTATATTTTCTAATTTCTTTTCTCACGACGGCCTTAGATTATCTTTTAAAATTTATCAGTCTAGTTTGGTTTCTCTTCATATGGTTAGTTAACAAACTAATTTACTTTAAGGGAAAATAATTTTACAGAAAAAAATACACGCGAATTTTCACCAAATTATGTTTTTAAATAGTCCCGACCTCACTTTATAATGTCTGTAAAAGACGTACATATAAATAAGTTCCTGTCTACGAAACTATTAATACAAATTATTGGCAAATTCATTTAGAAAAATAAATGTGTGCACTTAGGTTTTATTTTAAATAGGAAGATACGGAGTTAATCTATCGTAGCAAATAAGGTGCTGATAAGATTCTCAAATTTCCTTTGATAAAAATATTGCCTAACAGATAGAACAACATTAATCCATTAGCTGAAGAGAAAGTGGCCTTGAAGCATTCTCAACGGTATTAATCTTTTGAAGTATTCTCAGTCAGAAAAAGCGAGACGAACAGCAATTATTGACATAGTAGTGAATTTGAAAGAAACTAATTTTAATTCAATCAGCCAGTCAGCTTGTCATAAAATCAGCTTAAAAGTATGAAATACGTATGTATTATTTTTCTTGTCATCTGGGGTGCTCTTTGTACATTTGTACACCGGATAAGAATAGGGAGGGGGTTAACCGCGTGGCGGCGCCACCGTCGGCTTAACGGCGACAGGTGTTCGCGACGTTCAGTGTCGCGGCGGCCGCTCGCGAGTTAAGGCACGTTGTTGGTTGTGTATTTTTTCATTGCGCGTTCTCTCTCTCTCCCTCCTGGTTTCACGGTATCGATCGCGGTATTTTTCGCTCGCGCGCGATCGTTCGGTGTGTGCATTTTGACGAGTGTCGGCATTAAATCGCGGCCGCGAGCAAAAGTGAGTGACGCGCGTTTCCGTGCGCGGGAAGCGCGCGTGTCGTTCGCGCTCACTCGAATCGAGTTTTTGTCGCGCAGACTCCGGTTACATTTACCATATATATGTATACGTTTCGTCCTTCGTGCACACCGGGTTCCTGGTTCGAAAACGACGCGAGGATCGTATCAAAGCCGAGGCTGGTCCATCGAATCGAGGGATGCCGTTCGATGATTGACCGGCCTGCGCCACAGGTAACGTGAAATTTGATCTGTCAATAGGATGTACGTTTGAAATTGACATTGCTGACGAACTATTACCTGGAGCACTTGCACGCGCCGGTATTAACGAACGAAAATTCTTTGTGTGCCGCAAAGACGTTCGAATCGATAATTTTGTGGAATGTCGAATATCTCGAAACCTCGACTGGTTCGGGCGGTCTACTCGACCGTGTTATTTACTTTAGAGGTTAGGCTAGTTATACAGTAATAGGTCCTGGTCTTTTTTCTAGCGTTCGCCTTTGTCACCATACTTTTCTCTTGTTATCCTTGTCTACATAAAGGTCTTTCAGTAGATTCTACGGACGGTTAACTATCATGATTCGACATAAGAAACGCATGAATACTTTTATATCCTTCTTCGCTAAAACTCTGAATTTCCATTCTAATTGAGAATGACGCTACAGAAATTATATCAAGGTTCATTTCGAATCCATGAATGAACGACTTTCAATCAAATTACTTCGAAAACAATCGGCCGGAGCTCGCATCGCTTACTACTTCGTTTCTGAGAATTGTAAAACATGATTTCTCAAGCGAGATTCTACGGCCTGAGGTGATTTACGTATCGTAATTGAAAAGTCCATTCACGTATAAAAAGCGATCAGGGAAAGTAACGAAGCGGCATCGGGATTGAATTATTTTCGATGCTGACATTCCGCGAGCGAAAACGTTGGCATCGGTTGTATCCTCGCTGTTTCCGCACTAGAACATCGGTCAACGATAGATTCGTCGATTCAGACGAGTTTGGAAATCCTCTTAGGCACGATCTTATGTTACGATTGCATCTTGATCGTGAATCTTTCGTCTGCTACAGGCACGATTACATTCGTGCCACGGCGCAGACTCGTTTTCCCTTCTGTCTCCCTCCCCCTCATTTCCTTTTATCCTTCACGTCATTTTACCCTTCTTTCTCCTTCCTTTCCTTCCTGTCGCTTCTATCCTCGTTCGTATTCTCCTCTTTCAACCAATGTCTCATTCTCTCGCTTGTTCGCCCTCGCTATTTCGCTTCTTATTCTTTATTCTCCATCTCTCTCGCTTTTTCTCTGCTGCGAGCAGCATCGAGCCGGTTCACAGAAGAGCTAGTCGTAGCCCATGCAATGGATGCAACCGGCAAGAACAATGCGAATACGAGAGGATGACAAGACCGGCTGGCATGCGTGGATAATTGACACTTCGTAAATTCATTCCAGTCCATCTCCAGTCACCTGAATCTATCTTGAACAATCGATAGGCAGAATATCAATCTCCTACTGACAAACGCGAGAATCGATATTGTTTCCGCGATTTTCTAGACGCCGAGTAAATATAACGCAATTTTGAAAGAGTCGTTGATCATCGTGTGTATGTACAGATATTTTGTATCATACGCCGAACGGAAGGTCAATGTTCATGTAATTTTCGTAAAAGAAATAGCTTTCGCGTGATAGATACCATATACAGTAGAGTCTCCATTATATGTACTAATTGGAGTTTAAGTATATATATCGTCCTTCTCAACAAAGTTAAAGGAATTCATTGTGTATGTATATGATAAGCTCTAAAACTAGTATATTTACATAAAGTGTTGTCATAGGGAACATACAATACGTATACTGTAGTAGGTAATGTACTATGTATAAGTAGTATACCATGTACTGTTCATATAACAGAATGTTCTCATAATGAAGATTCTACTGTGCAATTAGTCAAGGATGTCTGTTTTTAAATTTGAAACATTAAAAAAGTAAAAGCTTTTATGGGTACATGCGTTTTTAAAATTTAAATGAATGTACTGATAAATGTATAATTCCTGTTTTTCTAAATTGCTAATCTCTTCCTCGAATGTTGCTAAGAAAATGAACATAGTGGTGAATAAGTAATTTGCTTTTTAATCTCGTTGGCGAGGAGGGAGAAAACGGCTGGCGGTATGTCAGACCGTTCGTAACCTTGAGGATAAATGAAAATTACCTCTTCCGATTTTTCCACTTTCGGCTGAGAAGCCGACAAACGAGTGAAAGGAAAATCTAAAGGTCATCGACCGGTTGAAAACGACGCGGTTTCTGATTTACGTGGCCGTTAGAAGTCAAAGGTTGTTACAGTTTCAGCATTGTCATTTTCATACGTACAGATCATGAATGTGCATGTAAATATTAATAGACGTTTGCTCCGTTTTCAAGGTGCTAGCCTGGTCACGTGACTCTTCTAACATTTGTCGGTTCATTTCTGACGTTCACTGCTCCATTTTACCGATAAATCGGTAAGAATAGTACAAAATATGAATCTAAAAAGATTTTTCAATATAAGAGCGAGAAGTCGATTTTTTAAACCCATACTTTGCACTATTTTTGCCGGGTTATTCGTAAAACAGAGAAAAATACATCAAAAATTGACTAATAAATGTTAGAAAATTCATGTGACTATCCTAGCCCCTTAAACATTCTTACATCTACGAATGTTCATTTCTATGAAGGAGCACAATATACTTTTAATTGTTTGCACGTTAACGAGATTCACGTTACCAATAAAAAATGCAATTTCCAGATACACGTTTCGAACTGATTGATCGATGGAAGAGCGCGAAAAGCGTCGGAGACAGAGTAGCGCCGCTTTCCTTTCCCGTCACGAATCGTCGTCGTTCCTTTGACAAAAATAAATCGACAGTTTTCCACGGTAGCTCGCGCCTTTCTTTCTTCGTCGTCTTTCTTTTATTCTCACAAAACGAACAAACTCACGAACATACCTTACGCGAGAAGCAGCCGGAGTCGAAGCTGAGAGCAGAGAAGGAGAATATCAGTTCACCGCGATCAAGGTATTCACGTGAGCCTCTGTTTCGTCGTCGTGCCGGTAGACGCGAATGGAACGTGTGGAGGAAGAAAGGGACGCGGGGAAAAGGAACAGTGGGTCGGTGGAGACAGAGCGAGAACGCGAGAACGAGAGCAGCGAGGTTCGTTTTCTCGGTTGGTTGTAGCCGGCGAGTCGAATGAAAATAAATCGGCGTTACGACGAACTGGTTCGTGCGTTCGCGTAAAGCCGTCGTGCGGTTCGGTGAAACAGAGACACGTCGCGACGCGACACGGCACGAGAAGAAAGAGGGGAATAGAGAAAGGACCGCGTGGTATCGGTACACGAGTGAGAAAGAGAGAAGCCAAGGGAAAGGGTCTCGCGACGCGAAACGAACCTTCGCGCGCTGCCCTTCTTTGGGATCGTGGAAAAAAGGCCCTATTGGACAACGATCGGCCGGTTACGCTTGAGATACAGAGGGGTCACGAAATGTCTCTGACGTGCCGAGTGCAGTATCTGAATGACATCGATCCGTTCGCTTATGCGAGCTCCTACCCGGAGCCACCTAGACCGCCTGTGCACACCTTCAGCGCGACCTTGCCACTAATTAACCAGCTCGCAGCGGTGCATCGACTTCTACGGGCGCCTCATAGGGTGAGTCTTATACTCTCATCTTTCTCGCTCCGGAACGCGTCGCGTTGTTCCCTTTCTTTTAATTCATCGTTTATCGAGAGATCGAGAGCGAGGGCGAATTAATGCCCCATCAGCGGCCCTCGTCGGCGCCGCTGTGCGCGATCTACCGCGAAAGTATAATTCATACGATTTTTTTGCGAACCGCTAACGATGTGCTTGATTGCTTAAAAATCGGCATTTCTCGGTCGCTACTTCTTTTTATTTTTATCTTTTTCTCCGTTTGCTTTGATGAATCTTGTGTGCTCACATTGGATGTTAGATGTAATGAAAGGGATTTCAACAACCTGCGTTGGTCGGTCAGAGCGGTTGATGAAGGATCCAATATTCGTGTATTACTTATTGATGATCATGCAGTATCATTGGAACTTTGACCATTTCATGCGATGTTTTCAGTGTACATAAATTAATACCGACGAGATGAAGGTGTTTAAACAAATGTTTCACGATAATGGAAAGATATAGTGCGACCGCTTGCATGCTAATGTGAAGAGGTCCACGTCTATAGCAAAACTTTTCTCGAGGGGAAATTTTTCTCTTCGTCAGCATTCTCATTTACTTAATATACCCAATTACCACATCGCGAATTCTTGTTACATATATTTTCCTTCCAATGATTTTAATTTCCCTTTTAATCTTCCGTCTCTCCCGTTCATCATTCTCGTAGTTTTTATCACAAGAATCATATTTTACATGTAACGTTACACTGCTATTAAAACACACTCTTATTTAGTATTGTTTGTTTCAACTCCAATCGAGCGTATTTGAAGCAAGGTACACAGATCAATCGCAAATGAGTAGTTAAAATCATTACCTCGAGGAACGGTTCGATTAATTTTCGATCAGCGAACCATTAAGTGAACTACCCGTCCTGATACTTCTAGCAAACTAGCACTACGTATCGTTCGGTGTTACGCCAATAGATGATCTCAGACGATCGGTGAAATTATATCGAGTCGGTAAAACGAGGGTGGCACGGCGCGATAAATTACGTTCGCCGGAGAAAAATGTATGGAAATCGTGGCCGAATGCTCGGAGCATTTGCCGAACTTCACCTTGGCCCGAGTAATTCTTCAAAATTTATTGTTAGTCGTTCGTCGATATCGAGGGATCGGTTCCACGCTTCTCAAAGTCGTCTGGTCGGCCAACTATTATAAATCGATGTTATTAAGCATCTAACCAATGGGGAAATATATGCTTGCCGTATTACGACAGGACGTAGAGGAAAGTCTCGGAGGGTGAGGATTATAAATTGTGTACGCGTAACTATATTCGTTAATGGCCAGGAGATCTCCGCCGGTTGTCGTACCTCGTACCTCGTGCTCATTGCAAGACGTGGTTGCGTACGACTACGCGGCTGCGCGGTGTTCGCGACCTGACACATTTTACGTGTTTCATTCATTGGAACGCGCGAGCGTGCTTTGCATAAATTCGAATGGCGCGTTCACCAACACTTACAGATATCCGGATGTTTCGTATGTGAACTAATGATACCTCGATTACTAGGCATCGTATTGATGTTTATGGATATGTAGTAAGTTAAAATAATTTAATCATTTTGAAAAAGAAACAGGAATTAAAATAGATGAGTAGAATATTTCGGGTCTAGGAAATACCCTAGATTTAATTGTAAGTTTCAATTTTATGAAGAGGTACTTAACGACCTGAATACTTTTTGATATAAGAACGAAAAGTCTCGCAGATACGGAGTTTGTCCTTCAATACATAATGAAGTAGTATAATAAATGATGCAGTTTCAGAAAATTTAAGTTGTCAAAGCAGTAAGTGAAAAGTCTTTGTGAAAAATATTCGACATTTGATGAAGATTGCTTAGTTTTTAACATTATTTAAGTCTTTCAGTTTCCGAGTCTTAGCAACTTAAGTCATTACTTTAAACTATGAATTTGACAAGAATTTTTGACACGTTGTTCCGAGAATGGATTAAAATTGCATAGAATCCAGTTTCTAAGAGATTCCAGTGCTCCAAGGTTGGTTAAGAGGTTGCTCATTGTCATCGTAGAACTCGTTAGTAGCTCGTTACACGGTGTTGGTTGTCAAAATGATGCTTGGAACCGAGCTCGTGAAAGGTCCGGGTCTGTCGCGTCGCGGTTTTACGATCGTGTCCAGATAGCTTTGTCCACGTGACACCTCTGTGGTGTTTTGCTTTGACACACTGACGCGCTTCATTCACCTAATCGTGCACACGTGCTTTGTGTAAACTACACGCCGGGATACGTAATCTTATTCACGTACATACATATGTGCATACATATGTGCATTGTGCACGCGTGACCATCTGGTGCGTAGTCCAAAACAGGGGAAAACACACGTCGGTCAATGAACAATAGACGAAGTTGGGACGGGAAGGAAACTTAATGAGAGAATATGAGGAGTAGAATAATGGAACAAATCTTTTTGTCAGATCGATGTCAAGCCTAAATACTTAATCCATAGTCATGTTCCGGTTTAAGATTCGGAATTCTTAAGAAAATTAGTCGCCCAAATTTAAAATGGGATAAAATTTTTTACTCGATCGTTGTGTTCGATCGAAAAGTTCTCATAAAATGTTCGGGACTGCTTCACGAAATGTACGTACTGAATCCGATCAAAGTTGGACTAAATTTGTGAAGTGGTTGAATTCCCGCTGCGCAGAAGCGCAGCAAGCGTGCACGTGGCGTTCCTTTGTTCCGTGGCACCGTTTCTGGAACAGCCCTTTGGCCGCAACTATTCTCACGGAGGTCTCGGGTGCACGCTTAAATACGATTACTGCAGTGTCGCTGAAACCTCGACCGGTCGACCGGCCGGCCGGCCACCTTCGTGACTGCACCACTTTGACCCAATTGCGTCGCCGTGTCGCAACGTCGAAACAACACGCGGCTCTGGCAACGGAGTTGAGTCGGTCGGCTGGTCGGTCGATCGCGCGCTATTCCTTCCGCATTCAACGACGACCTGTCTCTATCTCGAGCTCCGATCCGTAACCGGCTCACTGATCATATTTACTGCGTTTCGACATTCTGTCCTCAGCGTTCTCCGATTTTACGCTGTTGGTACAATATGTGTGATAGACACTTCAATAAGGACGCAGGCTGGAGGATATGTTAGAACTAGAATTGCTGAATAATCCTGCTATAATATTTTAACTTGCATTTTAATTGCACTACGTACTCGTGTGTTTCAATGTATGTTAATAGCCTTCTTCGTCTTAACGCAGAGATTTGTCAAAAGGTTTTATTCAAACTGGTTTTATACGTAACTCTAATACGACTCTAATAGATAATCTTCATTGACAATGACTGATTATCAATACTCTGACAAATGCAATGCCTTCCTCTTAGTTAACAATTATTTTCCGTTTATTGTTTTCTTCCCGCAACGATACGTTCGGGCAGATTCTATCAAGAAGAAATTACGATGCGGTTAATTTTAAAGCCGTTTTGGACGCGGCCCGGTGCTTCTGAAAGATTTGACCGTTCCGCAAGATGCTGGACGGTTCTCTTTGGATCCTCGTTCGCCGACATAACGGGACCGGGGAGCGTTACTCTCACGGAAAAGGAATAAAAAGTACGTTTATGGTCCCGGCATTATAGTAGGTATACCTATAGGGTATAGCGCGATTGTGTACCGGTTGTGTATCTCGCGGACGTTGCCAGTCCTCTCTCCTCCATGTGTATAGAACTCTTTTACTTGTTCTCCGCTGCGGTTAAATTCGGCCTCGCCCTTTGCAAAGGCATCCTTGACGCAGCTTTGCGATGCATTTAAAGTGGACCGGTTCGGCCATGGCAAAAAATTCGATTCATTCGAACTTCTTTCAAACGAATTCGAAATGAGATCGAAAGAGAGGAAGTTGAATGTATACGCTTTGAATCCTACTCGAATTTTTTGCGCCAGCTCGTATCAGAAGTATTTACAGGTAACATTGGATGTGTGTGATTCTAATCGTGTAGTATCGAAAGTATTTTTCGTTTTTGATATGGATACCACTTAATAAAGAATGAGGCTCTGGTATTAAAAAATCGACACTTTTTGGGACTCGGCTCACGCTTTTGATGTTTCAAGATTCTAAGCTTGTCATTTTGTTACTATAGGAGTACGTTTATTTATTTAACAATGGATTATTAAATTGTCGCAATAGATAACTACGCATAAATGTGGGTAAACTAATGCTCTTCAATGTATACAGATTAAGCAGTTAGTAGACTATACCAACGGTGTACGTGAAATATACATACATATATCTAACTCATTGTTATTTGGTCTCACATACGTTGCTCGACGTATTTGGTGGAAAATACAATGAGCCGGCTGTACATATAATCTACATAGGAAGTATATACATACTACTCGAACTGCCTTTTATATTATTTGACGTTCTGTTACATAAGAATCCTCTTTAACCTCGCGCGTTCTGTCCCGCGTATGCTAAACCAGTGCCGTGCAACGAATTTATGATCGAAGCTGTACTCGGAATTTATAGTGCCGCGTTCCCTCGAATTTATTCCTCGGAAAATGTAACGAGACGCGTCGGTGAATTTACGCGTGTTACCGCCACCGCCGCCGCCGCCGCACGCAATTTTTAACACGAAACGATAAACATCTTGATCTACGATCCAACGAAAAGGTATTCGGAAAGCCGATCGTACAACTACCAAAAACGATTCTCGAACGACCCCCTCGCATGCATACGTGAAAAGAATTACATTTCATTCAGTAGTACAAGTGCTATGAATATTTGTGTCTGCTCAGCATTGACACTTTGTTTGACAATTAAATATGTTGAATTTCTAACTAACAATAAGCTTCAGATTTCAATTCCTGTCGAATATAGTAACATACTGATATAAGCTGGAATAGAATAATTCGTGTAATAGTACGTAAACTCGATACCAATGCAAATATTTTTTAACTAAAGTTCGAATTAATAGTCAAAATCTTGCAGTTTATCTCAGGGTTTTTGAATCTTTCTGAGATCTTCCCATTTCGGTCGATATGAAGAGAAATTGAAGTTCTATCCAGGATAAATGAGGTTTTGGGTACCTGTATCTATCAATTATTATGCTTTTTATACTTCACGTTGTATTGCTGTTTTAATTAGAGTAGGTGTCTATTAGAATAACTGACATAACTCTGATTCTGCGTATAATTTTTATATACCTGCCTACATTTACAGATGTGTATGCAGATATCAGTTTAATAATTGTGAGATCCTTAAGGTATAATTTCACCTAAAACGGCAATGACTACCAAGTATACCTACGTCTTACTTGACCGCTTATATGCATAATAGTAATCTAAACACCCGGTCACGGTCTCTCAGGTACTTACTTCAATCTCGAATAGCTTCACCTCGAGCATAAAGCACAGCTACTCGCGAGAAAATCGGTCTTTTTCACGCGCGGCGAGCGGTATATCCGCGTTACATAATATTAAAATTAGATTGCGATCGGAGGGTGCATTCCAGCGCAACGTGCCTAGCGGAGTGCGCAACGCGTCCGGAATGGAGCACGCGTAAAGGACCATTCCCACTACCGACAGCGAACTGACTAATATTTAGCAGATTAAAAAGCATCGAACACGTGAAATCCAGGTAGTTGTCAACACGAGGTATAGGGAAAAGCATATCAAAGTAGGGTGCCTCAGAGGGTGTAATTTTACAGAACGACTGGTAAAGAAGTACGGATCAGATCCCGTTTGTTTATTTCTAACTACACGTTAGCCAAGGCCATGACTCGGATAATCATAGCAGAGAATCGCAGATTTTACTTCTCGGTCTTCAGCTACGAATGGTCTGACAGAATATGAAATGCAATATATTTAAGTGAAAATTAACACATTATCCGTAAATAACTACTGCTCTACAATCAATATCTTGTACATTAAACTGTACCTGACCAATACTCTTGGGTTTTGGAAAAATAAAAATCGTTTGGGAAAATAATACTGGGCAGACGAGGTATCCCTGCTTTTAAATGTCTTTATTTTCGTATATCTCGCATTTCTGATTACGGAAGTGGATCGTTCGCATTCGAGTGGTGAAAATCCTGGGTTATGACAAATCTTGACGACACGAATCGTCAGTGGGAAGCCTGCTTAACGCGGCTCGCTCGATTTTATGCCAAATAAAGCACGCACGTCTCGTCCAGGCAACTAAAGATCAGTTGCCGGCACCGACGGGGAGCACTGGTCCTGGCCAATCCATTTTTTCTTCCTTTTCCTTCCCTCTCAGCATTCCTATTGAATGGTAATGGAGAGTTACGATTGCGATTTATGGCGGCGTTATACTTGGGAGGCTGCGAAATTTCGGTTTTATGGCCGACCGGCTTATCGTGCCGCACGGCAATGGACTGCGAAGTGCACCGCCGGTGCCGTCGTGCCACCGAATAACGATACCAGAAAGAGACGTAAATCACTACCAGGGGCATTGGGACCTGCCCGTCCCCGAGGATTTTTCCTCTTTTTTCGTCCCGGTTTTTTCTATATCGTCCGGTTTCAGTGGTACCAAACCCGTGGGTAAGCCTGCACATCTATCGGTTGCCGAATCACATACGAAGATGTTAGCAAACGTGTTAACATTTATGAATACTCGTCTTTTGATAACCGATCCATTGAAATTAATCATGCATTAAGGTATGTCTCGTTCTGGTGCATCTAATAAATGAGTTGCAGTGGGATACTGGATATCACGTCAATTTAATGATGACTTGGCTTAATGTTTGGTCTAGCAGGGGTCCCTTCTAGAACGTCGTATTATGTTTAGCGTTTACGAGGGGAACGTCGGGATGGATGGGATTGAATAGTCTGAGTAATAAAAATTGATTCGAGGCAGTGATTGCTGGCGACAATAGGATCAATGGTCCCTGACTCCACTGTTGATGGAGTTTTAATACGGGTTAAACACGGTATTTGCAGAAGATTAATATTAAGTTGGGATTTCAAAGATTGGTGAAATTGAAATATGGATATTTTATTTTACTTCTTAACGAATACTAGTAATTGTTCTCTTGTTTTATAATTGCATCCACGTATAGCAGCTTTTTCTCTTACTTTAATTATCGTTAAAGGTGATATCGCTCGAGAGGTTCATATGAGATGTGAAAAGTTTTTCAGAACTCGATCAACAATATTATTCGCTCTATACATATTTTGTCTATATTTCGTTTTAGCATTGTACAGTGATTACGATTGTAGTTTAAGTAAGAAGAAAAATTATGTCAGGGAAAGAAATAGAAATTAAGATAAATTAGCCAAAACGAATAGAGAAACTACAAAGAAGAGAGAAATATTGTCTGAAATAACACTAGCAGCGAACATAATTTTTGAGGTGGTAGGAAGCAGTAAATTAGGTGCAGGAACAAGGAAATATTAGATAAAATAAATAACGTGCTCATGTAAACATCATCGTATGTAGGGAAAAAAGTAAAATATAGGATTTTATTTTTGTGTTTGCAGATTAGAGAACGTCTCGTTTTATATGCATTACTCTCTGGTCTCACGTTTCAAAATGTGTTTGCGCGGATTTCTATTGCAAATTAATATTGAAAAGTAGAAAGAGAATTTCTTTATAGAATGGAACAGGAGTTTTGATTAGTTTAAGTATGGGAACTATCACTGTGGGCTCGTGCTTTTCTCAATTTCTTTTTCACGCCAGTTTTCTTTTCATTTGTTACGTAACTACCAACTTCACGGACAGTACCGAAAGTTCAGAAAACAAGGTACAGGATTTTGGTAAAAAGGAAAAGCAATTCCACAATATTTCGGGTGAGCCGGAATTGTAAATTTATCGGATATTGCCCAAACCTCGGCGGATCAAATTGATTTATCTCTAGGATTTCTGTATCCTACATTGCACGATTTTCTCTGAAGATATGGAAGAGGGTGAAATTCTGAGTCAGATGGTCCTTTTCTACTTTTTTCACCAACCGCTATTAACGATGTTATCAATAATCGAAGTTTTACAGTAGTTTCCGTGAGATAATGATGTGCAAATTACAAAGTTGCGGAATATCCGATAACCCAACTTAGATAACTATTATCTTGCATCATGAACTTACATTAGACAACTATTGACTATACAATGCGCTACGATGGCTGCGATGAAACTGCTCTATCCAAAACACGTGAATCAGCATTATTTCTCGCCTAGCTTAGGTTCAAAAGATACAACTGCGATTCCCCTTACTCTATAAACATTAGTATACAAAGGTCCATACAAAGTAGAGCATTTAGATAAATGTTACATTACAAAGAAATGCGACTAGTAATTAATTATAACATAAGGATTATTCGGTTCGTTATACATAATAGATTAGAGCGTGCATTCTGTTACAAACGAATGCTGTCGGTGTGCATTTCAAGACCCTTGTAAATTGTAGGCCAGAGCACATTGTTGACCGAATCTTTGCCAAAATCCTTGTCAGTCAGTCTTACGCTTGTACAAATACTATCCCACGTTAAGTTTTTGAAACGTATTGTTGAAACTTAAAATTCAACAATATAGAATTGTTTTGGAACATACATATACATAACTCTATAACGGCTTAGAAATTCGAGTAGCAATAGTAAATTATGTCAGTAAATGCAGTAGTCAATATATTTAGTCTAACGTTCACAGTGATGTGATTATATGATTATAACAATCTCAATCTTAGTTCCTTTTGTACGTTCATTACACGCATATTCCGTGGTATTTTCGATTCCGAGCTGTGGAAGTTTACCAGAGCATGAGTCGAAGCTTTTCTTAGCATCAGAGTTAAAATCAGATAGGCAGAACTCTATTATATATGACTCAAGGGATTTCGGACCAACTTTGCTCGCACATATAGAAAATACATATGTAGATCCAACTAGTCGCGGCGTATGGAGAGTATTAGAGATAGAAAGAGAGAACGTGTCTATCATTTTCTTTGTATGCGTGCGAAGTCGGTCTGGAATCATTTCAGTCACTCATACGTACGACTATGTATGTATAGCATAAGTAGGTAGGTACATAGAGTTGCTGTGTCGAGTGGAAATAGAAAACGAGTTATAGATTCGATCAAGTCAATCAATATTGCCAGCGATTTCCTTTAATTAGTTTTATCATTGACGTTCATACGATTGTCCATAAAGGAAATGATCTATGTATCTTACATCACGTTTATGTATCTGTGATCTGTGTAACTGCTGACTGCAAATCTTGTATTTATTTACAAACTTTCACTGAGATTCAATGATTTGCAGATAAAATTGCTTTTACTTGTTCAGAGTCGGAGAGCATAAGATTCAATGCACAGTGTACGGCAATGAATGAGAAAGAGGCCGTGTGATTCGGCGTAATTTTTGCCCCGAAAAAACGTCCTTCGAGTGACCTTACCTCGGGCCGTTCATAAATATTGATAAAATGCGCTTCCTGCCGAACGACAGGAGGCGAAAGAAAGGGTGGAACCGGGTTCGGATCGGATAAAAAGACCATCGAAGCTGCGGCGACGCGACGCGCGGAATGCAACGATCCGGGCCGGTGCGACCGTCCGTCCAGGCGATAAAAGCATTACTGCATTATATTTTCGGGTGCGCGGGATTAATATTCATGAAGGACCGGCGCTGCGAGAACGGGGAAGAGAGAAATATGACGGACAGGTTACGGTCCGGTAACGCGGTCGTGGGACCGTTCGCAAAATTATTGCAAATTATAATGATCGCGATTATAATGATCTTGCACGAGCTCACGGCTCTTGCGAGGGGGATCGATGACCTTATAGGACAATTTTTAGGCTTACTCCGTTCTACTGCGTCCAAAGAAATTCGATAAGTTCTTAATTAAGCTCAACTTGTATATTTCGGATTTTCTTCAGTTTCTTTCAGTTTTTGTATTGGTTTGTAGATATTTAAGAGATAATTACAAGGTTTTTGTAAAGGGATTTCTGGCTTGATAAAAATTCAGCGGCCTTGGCTCGTTGAGATATAAACTTGAAGTATGGTCTTAAGTGTTTCATGTGCGCCATTGAACAGGACATATTTCTCTACGATCAAGTTTTTGTACAATCAGGATTAAACCAGCCATTTGTACCGGTTATATGTATATAACAATCAGTGAACCAGTTAGACAGTTTAGATTCTGAACTTTAGAAGAACATGGATCGCTTCTTGCCTCTCCTTCTTACTTGGTACTTGGCCGGTTGTTTAATTAAGATATATCGTTCTTAATATGTATATGGCACACATACATTGATGAAAAATAAATATTCAGAATTTTCTCTAGCCGTGAAGTTTTGATACAGAAATTTTATATATTATCCTTTCGTAGGAGGAAATATTCGAGTTGATCACTCACGAAAAGTGGGACATCCAATATATTGGAATGACAGACTCTACTCTTGTACGCTGTATGTGAATGGTATCTATTGTGTCAGTGTTTGAATAAAACATTGTCGACCGAATGGTTGTCGAAGGGTAGAATGTTGGAAAGAAAACAATGCGTCAGGAACCGCTGGATTTCTTCACAGCTTGCGCTTCTGGATTCTGAATAATGTTTTGCACTCTGAATGCCACACCGGAATTGACATTTATAAATTTTGTATGGACCATATTATATATACCACCAACATACCAACCTGTATAGCATCAATAACAAGAGTTGTTCTTATAAAATTCATTTCAGTGGAAAAATACTTTGTGTTTGAAATTTAATCTTTGAATACGAACTTGCTGAAGTCTGAACGAAGTTAGTTAAATCTCTTGTATTTATAAGTAGTTCTTTTTATTCATTCATGAATTGAAGTACACAGAGTGAATGCAAAATAATTACATTAAATTTTCGTTTCAATAACAATTTGCAAAGTTATTTATTGTCTTTATAATTATGTTTTACAAATCTTGTATTCATGTTAAATGTGAGTGGATGTATTATTATGAAAAATTATAAATTAATATGTTTTACTTTGCAAGTATCGGTTCGAAAGATCGATGCGGCCTTTTCATTATTCCAGAAAATGAACATCGTTTTTTATATAAAAAAAGCTTTCTCATTCCTGACCCTTAATATTCAGATTACTCATATCACTAAATATCAACATACTATAATTAAGTCATGATGTATTCTCCTCTTTCCAGAACGGTAACGACCAAAAATTTATATTAAATACGTATTTGGACGAATTTTTCATCCGAAATTAAGTAACGACGAAAACCAAATACGAGTAATGCACGAAGGTAACGAAATGCAGTAACAGTAGACAATACAGATAAAGCCATCCACACTTGTATCATTATTAATAGACATTACCGAGTATCAAGGTAGCGGTAACGGTAACGTAGTACAGTAACAAGTGTAGACGCACCTTTAGACTCGCCTCGTCAGTGCAAAGGGTTAATGGTAGATCCGTCTCATCGCTGGCTCATTTCGTAGCCGAGCGACCTATCGTCCATCGTGGGAATTTCTGTCCTAACTATTTCGCAAATGAAGGGTGAGGGCTAAGGCCGCGACCGAGGTTTCTTCCCACAATAAACTGGACAGATAATAGTCTTCCTTCTACTTCGAATCTGTCCTCCACGCTCGGCTGATCGACGAAACCGTAGCTCCCGGAGCGGTTTCGCTTGAAATTTTACGCGGCTCGTCGATTCGCCCGCATTGTTTTCTTATTAGTTCAGGAAAGCAATTAGTGCACCAGGTCAGGGTTCGTCATGCCAACTTAACCCGCTCTATCGTTAGTTGCTGGATTGTTTTCTTCCTGCGTATATTACGCACTGGTATTAGTTGTTTAAGGACTTGTAACGATATATCGTTGTTCACTACGAAACTTTAAAGCTGCTTGTGACGACGTAATTCAATTTCTCGATAGCTGGGAAATTTTGTATTTAGACCGTTCACAATGGTCGCTGATTGCGTCGAAAAACGTCAATACGATGGAGATCGTTGCTAATTTGCCGATTTGCATCCAGTGTAGCGGAACGATGTTATTTCAGATAATGACAAGGTTGATAAATCGCGCGGGTTCCCCAACAAAGAAGAAGTTATTAAGGCAATAACTTTGCTTCTTGCCAGTGGAATCTCCTATTTTCCATTGGGTTGCCACGGATTATCGATGACTCGTTGCGCACGCGATGTACTTCGGGAATACCACGGGAAAAAGTATCGGCATAGTTTCGCATGATCTACACCAGCTATCCGCTAGGAAACGTATGTGTATCGGCGCTTGGATCTCGCAATCGTAACAAGCTAATATAGCAATCGGTCGATAATTTCTGATTGGAGATTCAAAGACTTTTTTAAATCTCTTTAAATTCCTTTTTTTTGCAAACTCGTTTATCATATTTTATATATAATTAGATTTCTTATATCATTAAAGCATTAAAATATGCATTGACCTTTGACATTCTATATAGTTTTAAACATTACACATAACATTTGTAATTTTTGCATATTCAATTTGATTATGTCAAATGTGTAAAATCTACAGTCTGATTATATCAAACAAAGCTTTGAGGTCCTCTACCTTTTATAAACAGTTTACTCTTTTTCCTCGTCACACCTCGATGAATGTATCTGTCTATGTAATTCTGACTGAAAACATGAAGGCAAAATCCAATCGTAAAAGGAAAACACAACGTTTTATCGTGTCTACTTATTTGGTTTTCCAATTAACGTTGAATTTGGCTTTTCAATTAGCATGATGCATGATCTCGTGCGCTGAAAAAGTGTTCGACAGGGTAAAATGTATTATACCTAATTAGCGGATGCTCGACTCAAAATTTTCCGGGGAGACCATCGCGAAATCGATTTGGAAAAGCGTAGGCATCGATTCTGGCTGACCGCCGTACATAATTAGTGGCGAATTTAATTGAATTATTGGCGCGTGTTAAAATTACGTTGTGCGTCGATTTTATCATGCGCTATCGTGGAAGAAGTATTTCGTTTATTTTACGTTCATGTTTATAATGTAAACGAATGATAATTTATATATTTTAATTAAACTGGTGTAATTTTGTCTTTGCAAATTGAGGAATTTTATTTTTGAAGGAAATTAATTCTCTCGAAAACAAGAAGAATAATTTAATATAATTCTCTGTTATAACTGAAACTGGCTTATAACAATATTTAATGTGCCGACTATTTTATTAAGAGATAGAACGAAACTCGAACATGCTGGAATATTGATTTTTGTTTTTCTCTCTTGGTGGGACGAGATTAAGGATGTATTGGC